>NC_135499.1:185031045-185288545 GCF_052857255.1 Amblyomma americanum | reverse complement strand
TGGCATGAAATTCCCAGCGCTTATTCTGCCACGAGGTTTTTGATACTTGCTGTGTGGGTGCATATTGATTTTTATACGCTGATTCCCCACCTGGCTGCTGCAGACTGTGTGCCGGGTGTGAACAATCTAATAAAGGAAATATTTTTGAGAGAAAATAGAGGGGCCCTGCAGAGTATACAGCGGGTGTGGACTGCATTCCGGCAGTTACAGCAGTTAACTGCAGCGAAATCGAAACGAAACATTTGTGCGAATAAATTTTTGCCGGGGCTATTGATGCACGCCACAACTATGCGATAGGATGGCAACGTACGGACTGAACGAAGTTTTTAGGTAAGCCGAATGCCTATTCACGGAAAGCTTTATTATGTTAGACATTTTTTTTATCAATACGCCAAGCTGGAGTATTTGAACTAGAAAAATTTCCGCTCTCGCGAGCACTTTAGCTACGACGACAGGCGAAAAACATTGGCTTCAACTACGCTGCTTTCCTCGACAACAGTTATTTATTTCTGCCAGCCGCAGATATTGTGATTAAGATATTAGATTGCTACTGCAGTGGCCGTGAGCACTTTTTGCTTCTGTTTTGATCTGTTTATTCTAGCCCTAAACTACCCCAAAGAAGAAAGCATACGAATGAGCGGCTTTTCAAGCGTATACGAACCTGGTAGGCGTAATTTCCGGATTAGTTTTGTGTAGCTTATTCCATAGGAAATTTTTGATCGGCTCTCTCAAGCAGTCGACCTCATTCACCAAGAAGCAAAGTGCTATACCTAAGCGCACTCTTGCCGCAAGAGACTTCTCCGAATTCCTGTTTCTCCTCTGTGATCGTATTCTCCGCTTTGTAAGCCTGACTAGAAAGCGTCACTTGGATCTGTTTGTACTTAGAATACAGCGGCAAATACTACAGCTTTACCTCAGACGACAGTCGTCGCGGCTGCTGTACGTGCTGTGGATGCTAATTGTATCGGTTCCTTGTATTCTCGCGCTATGCATCTTTGCCTGCCTTGACTGAAGGATGGAACGCGGCACACGTACTCCAGTGACTTAGTGGCTGTTTCGCACTTACGACAGAGAATACAAAGCGCTATAGAAAATAATAACTAAGCCGCTGGTGTAGACGAGGATGCTGCGTACCTCTAGCAGAGCTTGGAAAAGCCCGCAAGAAACTTTCTTGTTGCCATACCAGTACACAATAATATCCACAGCTGTTTCTGCCATTAAGGTGCCTTCCGTACGATGCTTTAGCCTCGATACTTTTTTAATGTGGTATTCAGTCTGCGGGCAGTACAGGATTTCTTTTTGTTTAGCACGAGAAATTAAGCCGGCTGGCTTGTTCGAACAGACTAGATTGCCGCGTAGTTGTGACGGCAGTCCGGCATGCAGCAAGAGAGCGAATAGTTCTTCTAAAAGAAAACTTTATTGGGCTCACCTGCGCCCACAAAGAACTTAATGACTCGGCGGTGGCGCAGCAACAAGCGTGCTTGGCGGTCGTCGAACAAAATGGCGGTCGTCGAACAGAACGTAGTGTGCAGAAGCCTTAGTAGCGAAAACGCAACAGCGTACGACGCCAATAAAATATTTATGTTTTCTGAAATACCATTAAAAACCTCTTAAAGTATTGAAGCGACATTTTTTTAAACACTTTTTTTGAAATCGGCACTTTTTAAAAGTGCGCCTGTTAAGCACGTAATATGGAATTTCGTAGTATACAATATTTGGCCAATAGGAGAGCAAGCTGTCTCTTATTTTGGGCAAACATTTCATTCACGTGCTTTTCTGCTCGTTTGTTGCAATTCATAGACAGGATATTGAATGTTAGGACATTCTTGATTGTCGAACAACTTTTGCTTTTTCATTATTTTTTGGCCGAAAGTTGTGGTTATGCCGTCGATAGCTCTCCGCCCCATGATGCTTGAGCCCCCATGGTGGCTGAGGTGGTCTCGAGGAAGCTCCATGCAAACTTCCATGGGCGGGGCGCCAGCTTTCCCTCTAGTTAATGGTAAAATACTCTTTAGTGCGATCAATCGAGATAAATCTGGTCGCCTCATGCATCACAAACAAAGGATAAAGCTGCGTGCCGACAGCTTTGAGAGGGGAGTAATGCCGCGAATCTTTGCACTGTTTGTCTGTGCATTCTTCAAAAAAGCATCGATCCGATGCTTTAATACAAATAACGTGACTAGAAACAAATATAGTTGACTGTACTCAATAAACACCGAGAATGGAAACACAGCGCTCTTTAGCGCGCATAATAGGGCTTTAGACGGACGACATCGACAGCTCCTGGTGGTACGCAGCGTCGCTGGGATGCAGACATTTCCTCAGGGACAACTTCACAGTCCTGTTCACCTAGCCAACGAAGAACCTTGTACGGGCCGAACCGAAATAGCGGCGCAAAATTCTTTCTCTCAATCCGCGCCGGTGAATGGGCGTCCAAACTTAGACTCGATCTTCTGGCTTCTATTCCACTTTGCGTCTGCCTAGGTATTAGCATCTGGCGTCGGTCCGCTGCTAGTCTTTGATCCTTAATCGTGGAAATCTTCCGGCTTCTGCGTGATGAAGGAAAGCGGCGACGTCGACGTTGAGTTGAGTTGAGGTGCTGAATGCTACAGGTGGGATTAGCCTTGCTTATTCTCACGGCAAAAGCTCCACCGCAGCATCACTTCTATGTTAATAATGTCCTAAACCCTGTCGGATCTACCCCGCTATGCGCAAAGTCACTTATAATACCACATATTCCACTCCCGCAGTCACCAGCTATGCACACATTCCCTCCACACAGTCCGCACCACAGTCCACTCCAGAAGTCACCATCTATGCACATATTCAGTAGTAGAACATAGTCCATTGCAGTGCCACAATCCATACAGACTTTCACTCACTGTATAACATAGTTCACTCCAAGAGACACCATCTACGCACACCTTCAATCACAGTAGACCATAGTACCTTCTTGCTGTCACCATTTACAAATAAGATCAGTGTCCTGCAGAAATGTTAAAAGAAGGCGTGCAGCCTCCCTTCTGCATGTCTGGTTTCCACTGGGGGTAGGCAATGTCCTGAACTGTTCTGTGAAGGGTCCTGTCTTTTTGAAGGAAGCGAACATCACATGCCTTTCCGCGTTGTACTCTGGGCAGTACATAATATAATGTTAGATATCCCCGCACACATCGCATAAAGAACATAGCGGAGGCGATGCCATGCCCGTCTTATACATCCAGACAGGAGTGCGAGCAGAGCCCATGCGAATTCGATGTAGTAGAGTGGCTTGTGATCGTCTCAGTCCCTTGGTCACACATGGCTTGTGGGGCGCACTCCACAGGGTACTGAAATGATCGAGCACCGATTTCCTGTAAAGAATTTTTCAATCGTGAGGTATTTTTTTGATGGATTCCTTGACAGAGCTTTATGGGCGAGACTGTCTGCCACCTCACTGCCTCTGACTCCTATGTGAGAGGGCATTCATTGGAAATATAGAGTGATGCCTCTGCTGTGCAGATTATGCACCAAGCGTAGAGAGCTTACAGACAAGGCATCAGCAGGGAATCCACGCTCTAACCTCAGAAGGGGAGATTTTGAATCAGTTAGGATGACAACAGGTTGAGCAGGACAAGACCCTAACTTTCGTAAAGCCGCCTCAATACAAACACTTTTGGCCGTTGTGGAGAATACGACAGCAGTACAGACCACTTACAGTCCAAAAAAGGAATGTAAAAAGCCGCTGTGCTAGCTTGTTTGAACTTGTCCACAGAACCATCCGTGAAAATTTGAAGATGGCGGGCATACTCTGTTTCCAAATGTTCAAGTACGAGCGAACGCGTTGCTGCAAAAGGAGAGCTGCGCTTTGCGCTCACATGGGAAATTGTGACCTTACAGTCGAGGGTCGGAAAAGACCAGGGGATTTTTAACCGTTTCCATTGCCTTCGGACATTAAGGTCTAAGGAACTAAGAGTATTAAGTGCCAAGCAGGCCTTCGACTCCTATCTCTTGCAGAGCCGCTGGAAAAGGGATCGCCCAGCTACCGTCTCTGCTAGGCGGCCAAGATGTATTAGTAGTCTCTGAGAAGCGACAAGGCTTAAAGGTTTCGATAGAGACTCATGAAGTACTGCCTTGTTTGCAGCCGTCTGAGGAACTCCATTGGCTCTTCTTAGGCCCTTTCTTTGGACAACTTCGAGACGTTCAAGTGTGATGCCGAGGGGGAAATTAAGGTAATTGATACATTATGCGACTGACCACCAGCGATTCATGAAGTTTGACCATTGAAGAAGGATGGTTTCCCCATTGCTCACTTGCAATTCTACGGATCACATTGAGACGCGAAAATAGAGATGAAAATAATCGCGTCCACAGCTTTTCGCCACTGCAGACGGGAGTCAATAATGACGCCCAAAAAACGCGTGTGGTTGAATTTGCGGATGCAAGAGTGACCAAGGTCTATCTTCAACAGCGCTTGACGTCTTCCTACGCCTGGAAACAGAACAAAGCCGGATTTTTTCACTGACAGAGACAATCCCACACCTTGAAGGTAAGCTTGTACCGAAAGTAGAGCCTGTCGAGCTATCAGGGCTAATCGCTTGTGTTGGTAGCCAGTAATCCAAATACAGATGTCGTCAGCTTGTATTGACATACGCACTTGCCTGCAATTTTTTTGCAACGAATTGGGAAGGCCAGCCATTACGATATTAAAGAGCGTGTGAGAAAGAACACTTCCTTGAGTAAAACCTCGTGATAGAAACCTTTCGGTGCTTAAGGTGCTCCCTAACCGTACACGAACCGCACCCATAAACTCGTAAATGAATCTTAACATATGGCCCTGTATGCCCATGCCTTGCAAACTGTTAAGAATTGAGCTCTGAAGCACGTTGTCATAAGCTTTTGCAACGTCAAGAAAAATGGCTAAGGTGGAAAGGCCGAAAGCTCCCTGGTGTTCAATGTGACTCACCAAGTCTAAGACGCTATCTTGGGCACTAAGACCTCGGCGGAATCCTGTCATACATGTTGGCAATGCCTTGCTGTCCTCAAGCCACCACGATAAGCGTTCATTCACCAGCTTCTCCATCAACTTAGCTACACAGGAGGTCAATGACACAGGGCAATACGAGGCAAGATCCGTCATGTCTTTGCCAGGCTTCAGTACTGGAACTACATGTGCCACCTTCCATGACGGAGGAACATCGCCAGTCTCCCAAACTCGATTGATGAAGCTTAGGAGCTCCTTCTTGAGTTCCAGGGGCAGATTATGCAGCATTTGGTTGGCGATTCTGTCGGTACCTGGTGCACACCGGCACCGCAGGCCACTGAGCGCAGTCTGAAGCTCACGAAGCGTGAACGGGAGGTCCATGATAGACCTGGAGGAAGCAGGTGGTGTATATGTATCCATTCCAGAATTAGCACGTACAAGTGCGTCTTCAAATCCCTCTGCCAAGCACGCTATATGTGTTTTCCTTGCGTATTGCAAGAGTTTCAAAAGGCTTCGAAGGGCGAGATTCTCCAGCAAGGCTGCCAATAACTCGCCATATTCTCGTAATCGGTGAGAACACAGTCAAACTATCGCAGAATGAGGCCCATTGCAACCTGTAGAGCTTGTTCTTGTGCCGTAGAATGGCAGAATTAAACCTATTGAAGGTCGCCTTCACATCCCTGCGGTGCTTCTTCCGCATGAGTTGGCGTTCCGCCCTTCTCGCTGCGCAAAGTTTCCTTAGTGTTAAATCCGGAGCCGGAAAATTATCAGGTAACTTGACCGCCATAGTTTCTGTCAGCTTACTAGAAATGATTTTGTCGATAACATCACCAGAAACATGTTCTAGGTGCTCTCTGTACTTGTCCCAGTTGACCACATTGCTGATTTTAGACCATACATAAGAAAGTCGGCAGCAAACACAAAAATCGGATAGTGATCACTTCCCATGCGGTCAGGCGCTGTTGACCACCTCACGCGGACGTGAGGTGAAGGCAGAGTCAGGCCTATAGCAGTCGCTGTGGCTGGAGGCCGGAAGGTGGGGCTTCCGTCATTGGCAACACGCAGGTCCAAACTGTCAATAACGTCTACGAGTTTGCGTCCACGGGAATCCGTGTTCCTGTCACCCCAGACGGCATGATGGGCGTTGAAATCACCGCAGATGATTCGAGGAGCTGGGCAGCGGTCGCACAGCTGCTGTGGAAACAAATAGAATGCTACCTTCTTCCGCGGGGACACGTACACGGATGCAATAGAAAGGGTTCGAAAGCAGAGCTGTATTCTCACAGCTGCTACCTCAATGTCATCCGTGCAAAGATCGGTAACGCTTAGAGAAAGATGTGGAATTTTTCCTTCTTATGTAAAGCGCGGCACCTCCTGCAAGAAATGACTTTATGCTGCAGTTTTTATCGGCGACACTTCCAGTCAAACATCTCCCGCTTGGCAGGCCAGTTTCCGACAGGGCCAATACTGGAACACGAGTCTCTTTCAAGAATAGTTTTAGCTCAGCTAACCGACTGAAAATCCCAGCGCAGTTTCATTGCAATATAAACGGCACTTTACGGTGGATATTAGATCCATGAGGTTGAACACCATCTATATTAGATAGAAAGGAAGTTCGCTGCGAAGGTGGTAATTAGGGAGTCAAAAGAAATCACCGGCTGTAAGAAGTTCTTCAGGTTACCAGGCGGCATCACTAGAACATGTGAACGCAGGGCCCCAATCAAAACATGAAGACGGTCAGACACACCCTGATTTTTGAGCTCCTTATTTTGCGTAACGCACTCACAACATCAAGAAAAGGTGCCGACGGGAACACACCCTTGGCCGCAGTAGCTGGCTTTCTTGTCACTTGTGCATAAGAGAGTCCCCCTTGTCGTCGAGTCTGGCTGTGATCCGGTCGCTCAGAAACAAGGGCACTTTATTGCTGGAGGTCGAACACCCGACTCGCACGCAATGGACCTTGGCGTCTTGCTGGGCTCAGGTCTCTTAGGGACATTGTTGGGTAACGCAACAACATCAGACTGCAAGACTGGGAACTCGTCTAATCCTAGCACAGGCGTCTCAGTTGGTTGAGTTTTTGGACCAGCAATAAAGGATATTGGACGGCGCCAAGCGCTCACACGGAAGGGGCAGCCTCGGAAACTCGCTGGATGGTCACCACCGCAATTGGCGCAAGCAAAATCGGCCTTGCAGGTTTTATAGTCGTGGTCGCCTCCGCACCGCTTACAGCGTCGATCCTTTGTGCAAACTTTGGCCACATGCCCAAACTGTTGGCATCTAAAACACCGCAAAATCGGCAAGCTTCAGTGAAATCGGCAACTGCGTGTTTTGTGAATCCCAGGTCAATTTTTTCGGGGTGCTCTGAGTTGGGAGCGAATGTCAGCACGATATACTTGGTAGGTTTCGCAGCCCATTTTTTTTTCTGGAGACTCCACACGACGCACGAGTCGTTTCACGTGCAGAACACCTTGTGGTTTCAAGTAATAAAGTAGTTCGCTTTCTGAATACCACTTTGGTACACCCTTAATAACACATGTGTTCTTCCTGTAGAAATGGGGCAACCGCACGTCAACTTTGATGTCACCAATCTGAGAGCACTGCAGGAGCTTGTCAACCTGCTCTTCTGTCGAGACATCCAGCTGAAGTGTCCCTTGCATGGTGAACCGACTACGAATCGGAGCTGATCCCAGCAGTGATTGAATGGCCGCGCAAAGCTAGATGGGATTCCTCTCTCTTAAATCAACCCCTTTCTCTGTGGGCTCAACCACTACCGGGATTCCGGCCGTTCGTTGCTCGCGATGACTCACCAACTTGAAGCTCTCGTTGTCCACTGTCAACAATATCGGCCACTGACTCGTCACCGTCTACGATCGTTGAGTCATCCTCACTGAGCGATGAGGTCTCGCTGGGCGGGTGGTCGTCTCCATGTTCTGGTCGCTCCATGGCCTGGGAAGCCATGGCCGCCTCTTCCGAGCCATCCTCCTTAGATTGGCGTGGTCCCTTTAGACATGCCTGCGCTGGAGCAGCAGTACTCTTCCCATAGGGACAGTACTGCCTTGAAGATACAGCCGTGCTCGAATATTCAAATAAAGCTAGGTAAATTAGGAAAGATTAGGTAAAGAATCAGAGCTGAGTCGACAGTAGGTCGACGTTCTCTTCTTCGGCAACGTTGAAGAGCATGACATCTAGCGTGGCCGTGGCCTCACTGCCATAGACGAGCCTAAAAGGCGTCATCTGGGTGGTATCCTGCACTGCGGTGTTGTAGGCACACACGATGTAAGCCAGGATGACGTCCGAGGTCTTGTGTTCGGCATCGACATACATGGCGAGCATTGTTCAGACGCTCCGTCAGTCCATTGGTCTGCGGATGTTATGCAGTTGTCCTCTGATGGCTTGTTTGTGTAGCGCAGAATGGCTTCGTGAGTTCCGCCATGAACGCTGTTCCTCTGTCCGTGATGAGCACATCTGGGGCATCGTGTCGCAGAAGAATGCACTCGAAGAAAAATTTGGCGACTTCTGCCGCTGTTTCGTTCGGTAAGGCTTTTGCCTCGGCGTAGCGGGTCAGGTAGTCGGTCGCTACGATGATCCATTTATTTCCAAACGTTGACTTCGGGAAAGGGCGAAGCAGGTCCATGCTGATCTGCTGGAAAAGCTTTGAGGGAGGTTCAATAAGGTTCAGAAATCTTGCTTGCGTCGCCAGGTTTTAACATAATATGCGACATCGGCAGGCACTCGGGGTCAGTAATACTTGTCTAGAATTCGGCGGAAGGTGCGAGAAAACCAGAGTTGTCCAGCTGCCGGCTCAACCTGTGAATACTGAAGAAGTTGGCGCGGATAAACCAGGACAAGCGTAGACAAACAGAGACGTTTTTGTTTGTCTACGCTTGTCCTGGCTTTTCCACGCCAACTTCACCAGTATGCATATCAACCAACTAGCCCAACTTTCTGCTCGTCCTGTGAAGCCTGCAGAATTTCTTTGCGAAGACTTGCAGGTACAACAAGGTGGTAGGCTGTTTTGTTCGCTGAGAAGCTCTCCACGAGGACATCATTCTGTACGCAGAACGAAGACAATACTCGCTTGGACGAGGCTGGGGGTGAAGAAAGCTTGCTTTCCAAGTACTCGATGGGTCGTTTTAGGTCGGGGTCCGAGCGTTGCAGCTGTGCAAAAGAGCTGGAGCTTATGGGTCCTAGGAAGGCGTCATCATCGGCGCCCGGCGGCGGTGCATCTACATAGGGCTCGTGAGAGGCAATCGGCGTCAGGGTGCTTGCGTCCGGACTTGTAACCAATGGTGACGTCAAACTCCTGGAGGCGCAGGTTCCATCAAGCGAGCCGGCCAGAGGTGTCTTTGAAACTGGCAAACCAGCACAGTGCGTGGTGATCGCTGACCACCTTGAATGGTCGTCCGTACAGGTAGGGGCGGAATTTTGACGTAGCCCAGATGATGGCAATTGAGGCACTCCTCAGTCGTCGAATAGTTAGCCTCGGCCTTAGACAAGGAACGGCTAGCGTATGCGATTACGTTGTCCAGTCTGTCGCTTTTTTGAACAAGGACGGCGCCTAGGCCCACGCTGCTTGCGTCGGTATGAATTTCAGTCTCGGCGTTTTCATCAAAGTGCGCGGGGATCGATGGGGACTGTAAACTACGCTGAAGTCCCTTGAAGGCTTCTGCTTGCGGCGCTTCCCATTTAAATGGCAATTCTCCCTTTTTGAGGCGGGTCAGCGGCTCGGCGATGCGCGAAAAGTTCCTGACAAATCGTCGGTAATACGTGCACAGTCCGAAGAATCTGCGCACAGCTTCCTTAATAGGCCGTCAGTGGAAACTGTTCAATAGCAGCGGTTCTCTGCGGGTCTGTGCGTCCACCCTCCTTGCTAACGATGTGGCCTAGAAACAGCATCTCTTCATAGGCAAAGTGGCACCTCTCTTCAGTCAAGGTTAGGCCAGTGAAATTTTCTGCGTCAACAGCGTCGTCTGCCCGCGAGGTCTGTCAGCTCGACGAGACTGCTCCCCCTTCGGTCCCCACTGCAGTGTTGCACGTACGCATGCCGTTCCAGGCGAACGGGGTGCACTGCAGGAGTGCGTAGAAAGCTCCACCAGTGCCGTCAGCCGAAGACACCTTAAATAATAGTTCCGAACGCAAATGGTCCTGCAAAACGTGACGCTGTTTACGAAGCAGGCGAATCAGTCAACGCTTGTGTATTATACGCGTATGCCAGTCGCATGGTATACGCCTGACCCTCTCTTCATAGCTTCTTAATACATCTGCGTTGTTTTCCCAATGGCCTAATTTAGCACAACGCTATAATACATATTCATCAAATTGCACGGCGTTTCGCTGTAATCGTGGTTCGCGATCATACACACCCGTGCCTCATTAGTATAGACTTCGATATGGATACGCTGAATAGTGTAGAAGGAAATCTTACGACAAGTTTTTGTATCGTGATTCTTCTTCGAGATTCGAGGCCGACTATTTCTAGCCATTTCTCTCTACATTTTGCCCAAGTTATGAGGCAGTTTCTTTCGCTACGAAAGTGTTTTTGAATACGCTGGGTGCGCTTCTTCCGCCTTTGAAGCATTCGGCAATGACTGCTGGGTCACCGCAGTATAAGTTTGCACTGAGAAAATAAACTAAAAGTACCAGTGAAGGTTTTTTTTTTATAAGACTCTTTTCAGTGAAGTATGCATGAAAAACTCGGATTAACAAAGGCTGAGCAAGATTGATGACATAAACATGCACACTCTGTCCATCATACTGGCATAATACTGGCACTGGATTAAAAAAAAAGAAAACCTCGGGCTGTCAACGAATGGCTGAATGGCATGCGAGACATTGCATATCATGGCAGCATCGCTGGATGCCTTTGCTATATCTCTGCGCTGTATAAATGATTAAGTACCGAGAGTGGGTGAAACTCATGTGTGGAATGCTTCACAGAGTAAAGCTATAAGTAACATTCAATTTGACTCCTTTTACCGCTTGCAAGGCATTGGATAGTCTTGCTCGTATGAGCAAATTAGCTCGGGAACTACGTCTCCGTTAAATTCAGATCTTGCGACTTTCGACGACCCATGAATTAATTTCAGCAAGACCGTCACCGATCAAGCCGAAACGTTTTCGGCAATCTAAAGACGGCGCATTGTCTCTAATTTGGTAATTATAGACTGTGATGCATAAGCCGCCCTCCTGAAAAAGTTGTTGCCATATCCTGCATGCCATTTACAATTTGGGAACTGTATCTGACCGCACTGTGTATACTGGAAAATGCACTGAGCGTGAACTACCTCCGTGGAGATTGCAGCGGGCGGTCTACGCTTGCAGATAATGATCCCGCCTATCTTTACGCATCGCTTCACAAAGACAATCGGGAAGAATGATTTGACGCACGCGGATGTTCGCAGGAGGCCTGTCGGCAGCAAAGCCCGGACGCCCTCTAAACAGATGAGCACTGAGATATTAGTCGACTGACTTGGAGTTGTGTCGAGGGTAAGGTTATTAACGGCAAGACATGCCTCTCGACATCCTAACAATGTGGCATAACAACTAGACAACTATATAATTGTTCTCGAACGTTCTTGAGGGCTGCTTGGTTCATTACAGATAAAAGGCAGGAATGCGCGAGTGGGACAAGACAGGTGAAAGAGGCAGGAAAACGACACAGGCGCCCGACCCTGTGTTTTTCGTTTTCGTACCTCTTTCACCTGCCCTGTCCCATTCAGCCATTCCTACCTTATACCTGAAATAATTGTTATTCGAAGCAGGGGCGAGGGATCTGTGACTAGGAGACAATGATTCGCCAGACTCATGTCCCTGTATACCGAGACGACCTGCACTTTCTCCAAAGCTTAATGATTGGCGCCACTGAACTGATGACGACTCGGTCTTTTCCGGTCCGCGGCGGGCTAGTTTATGAGGCTCTTGCCATTCAAATACTTTAGTGGCTTAATACCTGTGTCGCAGTTAACAACTCTAGTGCCATCTCAATTAAGCATGAGCAGAGTGTTGTAGCGTTGCCTGTTACCCATTTTCGTTTTGGATCTTCTGTGGCAGGCGCAGCTCGCCTGTATAAAAAACTTCACACCGCATGGTGATAACATGGCGGTACGCACGCCGGTTATCTACAGCCCCTGCCTCCTCCCTTCATTTAACATGGCCACTGCTGCTTGTCGTTTATGCACGATACATTTTCATGCTTGCCTGAATGCAGGAAATGATGGCGGAAAACGACAACCCGGTGTCATTTTCGAATGGAGCATCTGGGAAGGGGAAGGAAAGCATACGAATGTGGCCGGTGGACCACGGTCTCTCAGTAACCCCATCCTTTCCGCGGGCACATGTTTGGTCATCTTACAAAAATGTGAAAAGCTAGATGCGATCTCTTCAGAGATTGAACAAAGGATGCTTTTGGGCTAGTTGGACCGACATACTTGGGGGCAAAAAACCGTGACTTCAAACAGGACGAAGAAAGAACTGCAAAGCACGAGCGGTAACGCCGACACGAAGGGAATAGCCGTGGGCTCTTGCTCGGCAAGTGGTAGAAGCGATCAGGCTAGCACAGAGACCACACTTTCTACTGGACGGGTAGTTACACAGATAAGAGCCCAGTGTAGGAGAAATAAGGTTCAGCAAAGGAAGCTTTTGGGCCAGTTGGACCGACATACTTGGGGGGGGGGGGGGGGGGGGGGACCACGACTTCAAACAGGACGAAGACAGAACTGCACAGTACGAGCAGTACACCTCTATAAACCTGTTTTTCTTTGGAGAGCAATAAATGTTTTGCACCACCACCACCTGTGCGCTTTTGTTTCAAAGTCTGCAACGATAAATCCTGAGCACGTGATGAAGGTGAGAAGCTACGATCACGGCGACCGTAGGTGAATCTGATCGCTTTTTCTTATTAACACTGATCAATATCACGAGCGCAGTGGGACGACCAAATAACTGAAGCCTATTTCCGTATCGGTCGAACTATTGATTTTTGAGCCGTTAGTTTGCTTTCTTGTCTTGCATTTGCTAGAGTTCGTTGAAGGTAGCCCACTTTGCGGAGTATACTTTTCCTGAAATTTTATTAATGTGAGATTCAATTTTAAGTTATGCGAAATATAACACCCAGGTAGTTGAACGCACTTACGTGGGCCAATCAGTTGCCATTATTACTGTAAGGAAAACCTAGCGGCTTCTTTTTGTTAGTGAACATCATCGCGACTGTTTCGGTAAAATTAATTTTCATTTGCCACGTATTACTCCATTCGCAAAACAGTGAGAAACTGTTAGTTTCTGTTCATCATGAGTCTTAGGAACACTGCCGTAAATGACGCAGTCATCGGCGTACAGGCGCAGCTTGACTACAGTGCCACTGATAACATTCGCGACATCGTTAACGAAAATAACCAATAATAGAGTTCCCAGCACAGAACCCTCAGGCACACCTGATGTCACTGCGACTGATGATGACTGTGCATTGTTGAAGGTGACGCGTTGAGATCGTAAGTTTAAGTAGTCGATTATCCAGTCGAGTAATTTCATGTCGATAGATATTGTGCGTAGTTTCTGCAGAGGCTTTTTTTGACGGGCCATGTCAAAAGCTTTAGAATAATCTACGAAAATGGCGTAGAATTGGCCATGGTTGTTTAGTGCGGTAGATATGTACCATTAAGCCTGTGCCCCGCACACAATTAGGCGAGCCATAGCAGACAAAAGAAAAAGCACTAAAGAGATTCAGTGCCATTTAAGCTACTTTTTGTTGATATGTGCAGAGCAGAATTAATCAGTCTGCCCTATGACCGGTGGAGCATGGCAACCTCCGAAGCCCGAGTTGCGGATTTCTCTTTCCTTAAAGAGAAGTACTTGGCGGCTTTATGAGGCTTCAAGTAGACCGTGAGAGAGCATCGTTTTGTTTTATTGCATGCAGTTACTGGTGCGGTCACATTTTTAGTGTTTCTTGGCGAAATAATGAGGCGCAGTGCGTCTAAGTTCCGCACTTGTTGAAAGCAGTTAGTTTCATCCCGAAAAGTGTTCCGGCGTTTTCGCTGTAAGGTGTGAACTAAAAAAATAAAGCAAGAAAAGTCGCAATGAACTCCAGTGTTTGTTTATGTATGCGGAAGACCAGGGGCGGATTTATGGATTACTCTTATGAGAGGGAGATAGGTGAAGCGGGAGGTAGGGAGGCGCTCACCCCATTTGAATCGAGTATTTTTTGGGATTTTTCGTCAGAAAGGTGGGGCTCAGCATGGTTCCTGTGCACAATTTGTCGCTCGGAGGGGGTGGGGGGTGGCGAGCACCCTCTACCCTTGCTTATAAATCCGCCCCTACTGAATGCTTCTGTTTCTTGATACCCTTTCCATCGTCCGGGGTAAAATCCGACGCTGTCTTCTGGGCTAGTATTTTGCGACATATTTAAACTTTTGTTTCAGTTTTGATTTTTATTACTCCCAACCGTAAGTTACTCTTTCTGACGATAGCTGCGGCAAGGTGATCCACTTTAAAGCAATGACGAAGGACTGGAAGATTTTGATGACGCTATAATTAAAATAGTATTGCTTTAAAAATCTTTGCTATGCTCGACCTTCCACCATTAGATTAGGTGTAATCTCTCTTAAGCAAAGAACAGCTCACCGAGCAAGGGCAGATCTCTTCAAATTTTCCTTCTTCCACTTTTATCTCGAATGTTTTTACAATAGCGGGAAACACTTTGTGCCTTAGTCCGTAAATGGCATTTATGCTTCTTTCTACGACTCTCATTCACTCAATGTTTCCTGAACACGTTGAGAGGCTTTTGCAGTTATCGAACGAAGTTCTGCACTGCCCATTGTGGCCACTTCACAAGCGCCGTCAAAAGCATGCGGCGCATACGTATCAGTTCTTTTCTGAACAAATGAGTGTTTTCAGAATGAAGCCGATCCTTTTTTTTTTTTTTTGGTCAGTTGTCTGCATAATGTCTTCCCACGGCTTCCGAGGTATCAGGATTACGTGTCAGTGTGGCGATTTATCAGCCGCCGCATTTCTGGTCTTTGTGGAGGTTCCTTTTTGTATTCTTCTCTTCGGTCGTTCTTTCCGACACCTCTAGAAGTTATGAACGCGTCGTCTTTCTTACAGAGACAGGCCTCGAGACCTGAAAACGGAGCTTCCAATGTTTTTTTCTTTTTGTGTGTGTGGATAAAGAGGAAGATTTATCGGGGAGGGAGATTTCTGACATTTTATCACATCGTGTTTCTTTGAAGGACATTCGTTTGAAGTCCCGAAACGTATTAGACTTTCTCCTCGGGTATGCAGATTTATCGACGCTATATGCTTCTTGAGAGGGCTCTTCGCCGATCCCGTTGTGAAAAACAAGGCCGGTTCGGAAGATGTATGGCAATGCGGAAGAGCCTCCGTGCTTCGAAACAATAAGTCTTCAAAGGTGACCTTGAAGCTGGGCAATCTTTCTAGCTTCGCGAGACCGCACGGAGGATGACCTTCTGGGCTGAGAGAGAGATAGAGAGCGAAGGCACACTGGTCATGCAGACAATCAAAGCTGAAAACATTGATCCCGAAACAAGTGTGCGCCTGACGTTTAGAGAGAGAGAGCATATAAAGGACACGACTTTTGCGCAATTTCCAATTTTAATGAAGGCACATGAATCCAGGTGAAGTCTGTGTCAAACTGTATGGTCAGGAGGGGCTGCAGGATGGGCTTCAAAGCTTACAAAAATATTTACAGGTGGGATGTACAAGTTTAGCCAAAATTTGCAATGCACAAGAGTAACTGAAATCTCAGAGGAAACAGAAGCAGCAAAACGTGTTGCTGCGTAATAAAGTTAAGCAATGTGTGGACGCCTAATGTTTTTGAAAAACGCATATAATAGGTTTCGATCCTTACATGACCGTAGTTGGCGACAACGAAACCATCGTCTGTGCTAAAGAGAAAATAAACCGACGTACGCTAATTGCAGCTGGTGCACGTGTGCAGTAGAACAGCAGCTTCCAACCAACCCCCAGGAGACAAAAGAACAATGCTTCCGCACCATTTCCTGTATCCCAGCTCGCCTTCGAGCGACGTGCTAATTAGGTCAGCTGCATCATCCTCCTGCCTTCCTGTTGATTAGAGGCGTAATTGCCTAGAAGAGCCTGATTAACTTGCCACTGATTACTTTCACTGTCGCGTTGCAGCGTTATAAGCGAGGTTCTTCCAAAATTCAGGCAGTTTAACTTCCAGCCAAGGAATAATAACCCGAACAATATTTCGGGGGACAAGCTACTGGAAAGCGCATAGGGTGTGTGAAGGACCGTGAGAAACATACGGAGCCCACTGCATGCTTCCATTCGAAAACCAATGTTGTAACAATTAGACAGCGTGTGCGTGATACAGCTGGCGCCCATTTTTCACTCCCGGGAAGGGGGAAGGCACTACAGCTTCCACGCAATGGAGGCGACAGGTAAAGCCGAGAGACCTTCCGCTGCTGACGTGCGCATAGCGAGGGTTCCTGGGCAACGTTCTGGGTTAACCACTGCCCGCAACTCTGCTTGTTCCTTGTTTTGGTTAAGCACGAAGAGCAAACAGTGCGCACTCAACAAGCTTGCAGAGCGCAGTTCACTGTACGACACTTTTGGTTTGTTCCGTTAAATGCAAGCGGACTAACAAGAAATGACCAACCTCCGGAATTCAAATATTATTAAGCACTGGAAACGAGCGTCATTTGCTTAAAGAAATGCAGTAAACGAATGAAGATCACGATTCCACAAATTTGTACCAGCAAATTTATGAGCAATTCTTCTGGTGTCAATGAAGCCTTTGAAAGGTTTGCTGCTAAATATTCCTCAGTATATTTACGAAAGAAACAACAAATAAAGGAGACAAATCGAAACATATTTCTTTGTAATGCGTTGCACCAACGACAACGGGAATGGCGCGCGCGAATAACTACAGTTGAGCCCGGAGCGGATCCGTTTCACTGAGGGACGTCGGAAGGAAGTAAGGGGTTCGCTCTAATCACAGGCGCAGGAAGTCCGGCTGCTGCGCTGATGGAAACTTTCTCCGCCTCGCAGGGCCGCACCTCGATGCGTGAGGGAACGAATTTTCATCCTCACGCACTCTCCTGGAAGCGAATTTCTGGCCTGTTTTCTTGTTGCTTTATTTGATTTATTTTTGTAATACGGCAATAGTGTCATGACAGATGTTTGGTTGTGAGCATAAAAGAATGCCGCTCTCTAGGGGAAGGCTAGGTTATGCGCATAATGTTTTTTCTATTGTCATTTATAGTTGTTTGGCTTGTAATCTTAGTTGCATCAGTTTCAGAGCCAAGAAAGGGAGCAGTTTGGCTGTTATACCGCGCTGCCCTTATAAAAATGGTCTATAAACAGTCTATAGACTTCTTACCGACTCTATTGCCGTCCTATATATATTTGTTTTTGTCTATTCATAGTCTACAGACCGTCCATAGACAAAAGTCTCCTAAAAGTGTATGGCCATAAATCTATAGATTGTCCATACACTGCCTACACAATTTGTATTGCTTATAGACTGTTCTCTAGGCCTTGTCTATACAGTCTTCAAACTTTATTGACAAAAGTCTACGGACAGTCTATAGACTGTCTAAAGAAATTTTTGTATGGGTGGAGCCAACAAAAAGGCGTTTAGGACATTCGCCATCACACGAAGAGCAAACTTCTCTAGAAATATTTATTGACTCAAACCAAACAGCAATTAGCCGCTAGTGCGGTAGAAGTAAAATTTGCCATTGATAGTTTTTAATAAATATTTGCGCCATTCGGGCAAACATGGGATTAAACTCTCCTTATTTCAACCAAATCATTTATAGTCTTTGCTACTCATTCCTTACAAAAATGACCAGCAACTTTCTTTGGAATTTGTATGAACTTTCTATTTAATCTAGTAACATTGTAGTAACTTTTACCTTATATCAAGAATTGTTATTACAAAGTAGGTAGAAAGTTATTTCTTTGTATGTACTCCTGTCAGTATAGAAAGTTACTAGAAAATAGTTTTTAAATTCTATGTAACTTTGTTAATTCAAAGCTAGTAGAAAGTTACTTCTTTGTGTGTACTCCTGTCAATAGAAAGTTACTAGAAAATCTTGGTGCAGTTTTAAACGTCAAGAGAAATAAATGAACAAACTGCATGGTGTTTAAGGTGATTAAAACTATCTGGTTCGCATAACCGTGACTTCTTACCCGAGTTCATGGTGAAATCTGTTGCAGCGAGTCAACAATTTCACTACTATATCGAAAACCGTCCAACATTATACATAGAAAATGCATTTGAAATCCAATCAGGGATAGAAAAAACGTTCGAAAACAGGATATATTTTATTTTAATAAATTTGTCTTCCTTCTTTCTACATACTGTGGTGAGTACTGCGTAGAAGTATACTAGAAACTGAGAAAACATATTTGGTCATGCGAATAAATGCCTAAAATAATCAAGTATTGTAACCGACGCTTCAAAGCTATTAAAGCAACTTTGAACACGAAATAAAGGTTAGAAATCGCATTATCTTAGCCGAGAACATTCTGTTAACATTTGTTGATAGGAAGTTGATATATTTTTTTTACTGCTTTCTATGTACTGCTTTCAGTAGAAATATACTAGAAACCGAGAGAACGTTATAAGAGAGCTACTTATGTTTTTCAAGGACGCGTCTGTCTGAGATGAAGGTCAAATTGCCCAAAACAGTAACCACGTGACCATAATGATACCTATACATTCGGTCCGTCATATACGTGCCAGTATAGCGGTCGCGAAGTAGGACCCCACCAGGATCACCATTTGCATGAAATTTGGGTGCCACCCGTTTGACGCAGAATGTTTGAAGTGGTGTAAAATGGCTTGGCATGTTCCTGAGGATAAGATTACTAATAGAGATGAAGCCCAGAATAAGTGTGGGATTTGCAACAAAGACCTTACTACCCCCAAACCATCCATTCCGAGGGCCTTCGAACGTCCATTACGGCCGAACCATTTGTCTCAGGGGTTCCGGATGTGTCAAACGATTCGTTGTGTTGTGATGCGCACGTTTATAAAACTTATTAACTGATATAACGAGGAAATTTACCGGATATAGCGAAGGGCGCTGTAAATCGCAAAAGTAGGGCAACACCCATGAGGTCGGTGACGCTGCTTGTGTCTTAGAAGGGATGTTTTCGGAAAGGAAACATCCGCGACACGCTGCAGAGGCTACTTTCGCCCCAATGTATGCATTACTAGTTTGTTGGAATTTGTACATTCGTTACCGGTGCTGCGGCGCAGGCTGAACAATTTACATAACTTGGTGCATATAGTCTGTGTACAGCAGAGAAAATTAATAATAATAAAAATTAGTTTTGGGGGAAAGGAAATGGCGCAGTATCTGTCTCGTATATCGTTGGACACCTGAACCGTGCCGTAAGGGAAGGCATAAAGGAGGGAGTGAAAGAAGAAAGGAAGAAAGAGGTGCCGTAGTGGAGGGCTCCGGAATAATTTCGACCACGTAGAGATCTTTAACGTGTACTGACATCGCACAGTACAAGGCGCCTTAGCGTTTTGCCTCCATAAAAAGGCCGCCGCCGCGGTCGGGTTCGAACCCGGGAACTCCGGATCAGTAGCCGAGCACCCTAAACACTGAGCCAACGCGGCGGGTCAAATTGAAAAAAAAAAAAACGCTTTGAAGCTCTCAACTCTTAGCCAAGAGATGCGCCTATAACAAAATTAATTTTTGCTCTTGTATCAGCGTTTAGTGCGGATTTCACTTAAGTATGCATGCCTTGGATAATTTTTGTTGGAATGAGGTTTTATTTTGTTTGCTGCAACTTCCTCCCAAGCATGCTTGAGCCAAGCGCGTTGTTCTCAAGCAGTTTCCGTGAGGGGGCGGCTCTGTATAGCGCGCCCTTTGCCTTTGTATGTAGCGACGTACCAGACACAATGTCCATTGTAGGAAGCAGCTGCTGTTGCTTCTCGAAGTGACGCAAGAGCAGATAGCGAAGGCGTGTATGCTGATTTGTTGCTTCGCCTTCCCTCTGTCGACGCCTGCATCACAAGGAGGCCAGACTGCGGCAGGACGCGCACGTGCCTAGTCGCGCACCCGTCCCCTCCTGATGCCTCAGACGAGTGACAGCCTCGCTGACGTCGCAAAAGAAAGGGCACCGCTGTGATCTGAATGCAGTCTCGCCAGGTTTGACTCGTATTGCAGTAACGCGCACTTGTAAGTTCGCGTGCGTGTGCGTGAGTGACGATTTAGAATAGCGAACGAGAAGGCTGTTGAAGCTCTATCTACGCGAATCCCAAGTGATTGGTCTTCCTTAACGCGCTGTGACCGTGGATTTTATTTGGGAATGTTTGTTGTTTTTAAAGCTTCTGAGTGGATACTCATTCGAGCTTCATTGTTTTACTAGATCGAATTTGCAAAGCAGTACAAAACGTGCCCGTGGCTGTGCAAAAATTTCGCAACAGTGAGACCACACATATGCGGCATTTTTACCGGATTGTATGGAGTGGTGATGCAGGTTGACTCCGCTGACAGCTGTAGACAAAACTCGAGCATAATTTTAACCAAAGAAACGATGAAGTAAGCAAAAAGTTTGATGCAAAGTAAAGTCCAATAGAACCACTGCGTTTATATCACAATGTCACATACACAGTTAGCTCAAAAAAAAAAAAAATCCGCAAGTACTGCCAAACGTTGACAATGACAAAACACATGATCAGCGTGTGACGAGGTCCTAATGATCGGCCACCATCGGCGCTCTAAGAACTGCACTTGTTGCACAAGAAAGACAAGTTCCGTTCAGCTCGCGAGGTTTTCCACGGGTATATCACAGCAAAAAATGATATTCTCTGTGCCTTTTGGCAGGACGATTGAGTAAGAATTGTTCAGTGTGCGATACGAATGTCAGCTCAACGCGCCCGCTTGGACCGTGGTAGGTGTCCAGAGCGTTCTGGCAGCAAATATTATGAAATTAGCTTTGTTATGAAAAGGTTTGTTATGAAACTTTGTTGTATAAAGGTTACAAAGGTGCTGTAGCACCATGAACTACAGAACTCTGTAACTCCGGTTTAACCATTTCAATACGTAAAAAACTCGCAGTTTCACAAGCGCCATATAAAATAATGCTGTGCAAGCTGGGGAGCTTTAGACTATTAACTTTGGGTAGGATTTCGTGGATGAGTGCTTCTTGAAATGCCTTCTGGTGACACGAACATACTCATTTAAAGTTTCTGCCGCAGCGTATTACTCACATATATTTATATAACCAACCTCAGCATTAACATAGATTTCCATTTGTATTCTGACCTGATAAAAAGATGAATGAATGAATGAATTAGGATTGAAACAATGCAGCGATTTTGGAGTTCCTTTGTACAGTTCTTACATCAAAGCAGGACGTACTCAGAAAATATTTCATTTACAAAGCTCTAGGTTGCAAAAATGAGGTCGGTATAGATAGACCCCTTTACCTTTCATTCAACTTTTACCATTCACTCTAAGAACATGCATAAATTGACCTTAGTATCATTCAAACCTATGAACTACAATCTCGTTGCTTGTATAGGCTACAAGACGCGTCAATCTAGCGGACCAGCTCATCTTAGCGGCTACCGAAAGGACTGGTTTGTTTATGTGCTTTATAGTAACCGCTTTTCTTCGATGCTGTTAAAAATCTTATGAGTTCGAGTAATATTTGCGGCAAGTGCAGTTGAAAATGTTCATGTACGGTTTATTCCAAGCTACTGGTTGCACGTATTTTTCGATAACACAGATGCCCGTTTAAAGTTAGATCATTTTGTCTGTAAAACGCTGCCGTCTTTCCTAAGGAGAGGCCTTCAAGTTCAGCTTGGAGCTACATGAACACAGCGTGTAACTGTGTCCGCTGAGGTTGGCCCGCAGATTTGTCGCACCAATCAGTATGAGGCCGGCACGTTGAAGTAAATGACTGATTTACTGGCTGAAGTTCTAGAACGTATGATGGCGTGCAGCCGAACGGCGCATGACGCCGGCACGAGGAGGGAGCTCCATTCGGCTGCACTTCGGCGGCCGCCGTCGCTGCTACACATTTTCTCTGGCCAGTTTAGACATCGGTGGTTGCTTTTCTGCGTCAAAGAACGGCTCTCCTCGCAACAAATACTGGAAGGGAGAACTAACAAAGTCTTTAAATAGACGCGCATCGCTGTCGTTTTCTGCGCCTATTGCGGATCCTCCCGAGTGCTGCCCAAATTTTCATCTCCACAGAATCGATCCCTCGCAACTTGGTTACACTTTCGCATTACGAACTGGATTCACGGGCGGACAGCTATGTGGGCAGCAACACGTTCTACACAGTGCGAAGGCACACTCATACAAAGGAAATCGGAACTCTGGGAGTGCCAGATGTTCACAAGTGTGGAAACGTGCTGAATAAAAGAAAAATATTGTTGAAGAGATAACCATTGAAGGTCATCACATTTTAGATGAAAAACAAAAGAAGAGGTACCTTTAGTCTAGAAGCCCATGGAGCACGTAACTACGCTGATGAACTGGTGCGCAAGTGGTTCCCTTCCGTTAGACAGCTATTGTTTATACTTTCGCTCTTCCTTTATCCACCCGCATCTCTAAAGAAAAACGACCGGAGATTGCTTCAGGTCCCCTTCTATTTTAGTGGTACTCTGTGAAGTGCTTTCGCTGTATTCTGTTTTTTTGACCTGGTAGCAGATTGTGCGTTTCTCTCACATACTTTGAGCGACGGATTGTAAATACGTGTGCTGCAGTTTCCTGTCTACGGAGCGCCCGTACTACCTACGCTTACGGTGGGCATGTTAAGCACCGAAAAAAAATTCGAGCTTCTTTTCTCTGCAGAGATGTGCCCACTTGCTCCTCTGCATGAGACAAACGATGGGGACGAGTTGCAGGAGGAGATGGGTGCCAGACAAGCCACTGTTTGCCTATTTGCTTAGCTAGCATGCACATGCGCTTTTCAGCTGTATTTATCGATTGTACAGCTTTTTGCGCCTTGAATATTGTATGCCGATTCCTCATGTAAATTTGCTTTGCATGCGTCTAACTGAAGAAACTTTTTGCTGAAAGGAAAAAAAAAAACTTCCCGTATAACGTATTCGAGCGCATTCCTATTCTCCGTCTTCGCGGAAACACAAACTCGAGTTCCTGACAGAGCACAAACAATCCTGAATTGAAAAAGTTCGCCATGAGAAAGCATGGGATGAGAAATTAGTAGCGGCAGCTCTAACTTTCTTCAAGCGTGAAGTCTAATGGTGCGAGTTTGTTTCATAGCTAAGCAGGAGAGCAATACAGGATCGTTCCAAATGCGCTGCAGTACGTGTCGGTAAAAGACTGCCTAGTGAGCTTTGTCGAGCGGCTTCGATGAAGTGCCTTAAATGAACTTAGGAGAGTGGTGGTTCAGAACGAAAGCGTAAAATTTGGAGGACGCTCAAGCTTCGCCTTTAAGAGCAGGACGCGACAGCGTGTTGCAGCATTGCCAAGAAATCCACAGAACGCCATCGTCCTTCGGTGCGACCCCTTGCCCGGACAATTTAAGGAAACATATATTGGTGGACACCCCAACCGTGCCGTAAGGCAAGGAAAATGGAAATAAATTTGTTTAAGGACAGAAAAGGACGCCTGCCTCACAATTCTTGCTGGACACCCGTACCGCGCCGTAAGGAAGGAAAATACCTTTCCTTACGGCGGGGTTCAGGTGTCCACCGAGATGCGCCATTTTTTGCTCACGGCCAAAGACGGTGACGACACCGGGTTTTCTGCGACACGGGCTCCTTAACGCTGTGGCGTTAAAATTCTTGAATGTGATCATTCTTGCATACCACATAAGGGCAACTGAACTGGTACCAAACTTGGTTTTGGCTGGAAAATTGCAAGAAAGACATTAAGCAGTCACTGTAGACCACCGCAGGCAAACGAAATCCTATCGCGTTTTCTTCTTTAGCAATGTGGTTAAGAACGCCCTCAAGTTAAAGCATTTTAGTAGTGTCTATTGTAGTGATGGCACAATTTGCACAATTTGCATGATGCTGCGCACTTTATTTGTTCTGGCTGGGAGGTCGCGAGCTCTTGCTTTTCTCTCTGCCCAGAATTTTTAGGTGACATTATTGCCTAACAGTGCTAGTCTCGAAAGCCCCTCGGGGCGCTTGTTTCGTGCTGTGCTTTCTGGTGCACATGTGTGCTGTCTTTTATACCTGCATCAAACAGAAAATTTGCTCGAACATCCAGGCACACGAATTGCGGGGTTTTGATAGGGGTGATAATGAATACATTTTCCTCGCTTGAACGCGCCGACCCCACTGCGTGATTGCGTACGCTACCAAGCGCAAGCCGACCACGGCGGGCAGTTCGCCCACGCTAGGACTAGGGAGAAAGTTCCAGGCCGGACGGAACGTGCTGGCAGGAGAATGTTCCCACCACGAGGCCTCGCCTCGCTGGCGGAGAGCGGAGCGCCTCGCCGTAACGTCCGTGCGCGTCGAGTTCCCGAGCCGAGGAGCCAGTGCTCTCTCACGCGCGCGCACCAGTCACGCCGTCCATGGCGCTCGTGTCGCTGCGATGCAGGCGCCCTCTAAAGGTAAAGGTAAAGGTTAGGTAAATCTAGGGAGCATGTATCGCTGGAGAGCAAACCAAACGAGACGAGTAGGGCGTGTCCCTAATGGCTTTCTTCTACTTTTTTTTGCAGTAGTAGTTGTTCGCTTGAGCGTATGCCTAGGAGAAGGCATTTTCATGTCAAGGGGAAAAGGAGGTGGTGAAGACAACTATCGCTGCCGGTCCTTTTCTCCGCTGGAGGGCTAGAAGACGAGTTTTTTTTTTTCTTCAACGCAGACATTTCGACGAATGACACACATTCGTATTGTTAGAAAGCTGCAAAAATATCACGTGTGTTACTGTATATAGGGATGTGTAAAAAAGCACCATGTAATAGGTTTTTTAGAAGAAACTACTCAGGATATACGAGTTAATATAATAATTAATAATTGGTTTTTTGGGAAGGAAATGGCGCAGTATCTGTCTCATATATCTTGGGACACCTGAACCGCGCCGTAAGGGAAGGAATAAAGGAGGGAGTGAAAGAAGAAAGGAAGAATAGGTGCCGTAGTGGAGGGCTCCGGAATAATTGCGACCACCTGGGGATCTTTAACGTGCACTGACATCGCACAGCACACGGCGCCTTAGCGTTTTTCCTCCATAAAAACGCAGCCGCCGCGGTCGGGTTCGAACCTGGGAACTCCGGATCAGTAGTCGAGCGCCCTAACCACTGAGCCACCGCGGCGGGGCATTCGAGTTATGTTCAAGTTTGGTTTTCTCACGCATTGATTTTTGTCTAAATATGAAACGTTAAGGGTTTGTATACTCAGTACAAAGTATTAATGTAAAGAAATGAGCTGGTATCTTTTTTATTTACTTATGACAGATACCTGCAGCGCCAGGAGGCATTCCATTATTCCAGGGGCTGGGGGGGGGGGGGGGGGGAACACAACGACTTCTGCTCGTTTTGCCGAAAGTTCAGAGGATAACAAAATAGAATAGAAATTCAACTACAAAAATACAAAATACAAGTAATAATAGATGAGGAAAAGCATGCACTGAAGAACAATCGCGCTCCAAAAAAAATGCTAATGAAATGAAAAGACGCCCTCAAAAGAACTGCGCTTCACGTCACACATTAGATAAGAATAGATAAAAAGTGGTATTCAGCTGCTAGACGGTATGTATCAGGAACCGTAGTTCCTGTCAGGATCAACGAATTCTTTCATTCTTGTTCGTTATAAGAAACCTCCATTTGAGCTGTGCTGTTCACCTGAAGACAAATGATGAAATGAAAACAAAATGTCTGGAGATGTAGTGCGTACAGCCATCCGCGCCCCTGCTTACCAATATTAGCACTGTACTTTGCAAAGTGAGATAATTGGCTACGGTAACAGAGTTTGAGAGGTCTGAAACAAATTACGATGGAAAATTGTCTCATATTTCACAAAAGAAAATTTTAAAAAATGGACTCGGGAAGGAATAGAGGCTGGAGCAGAATTTAGATGTTAACGCCATAATAGGCTTGACCATTTCTGGAATTCATTTACCCTACCTGATTACCACTTCTTTTTCGACGCCGTGATCAGGCACAACGAGGAGTAATATATAAGCTTGAAAATAAGGGATTCGGTGCAGAATAGTCTGGAAGAGGAAATGGGATTGCTGCATGGCTTCGCAGCCTGTTGGAAGACGAGGTTAATTGCTTACCATGGTCTGGAGCGCTGTCAGCGATAAAAGAAGAGTAATTTTCCAGAATCGGCAGTCTTTCCCTCGATGCGACTGACCCGCTTTGTGCCGCTGCTTGCGAACTCGCAGCGTTTTTGCTTTACTCATCGATTAATTACGAGTCTTTTCATCGCGCAGAAAGGAGAAAGGCAAGGGTACTCACTAAAACAAAAACAAAAAAATATTCGCCCGTAATTCTGTCAGCGGCTCCGACGTTCGCTTTACGAATATATTGCCGGCTTCACTGTCAACAATGCGGCACTGGCCGGGTCCAAGCACACACTATGCTTAGAAGTACATTTCAGCTACCGGGACTTGCGCTGACAGTAATCTCAGCGTGGCGATGCCAACTTGCCTTGTTGTCGCCAGTATGCTGGGACATCCTACTCTTTCTCCGCGTTATTTTATACAGGCACTGTACTGTATCCAACACCACGTTGTGTAAATATTTCGAGCGCGTCTCCGGTGGTGTTCAGATATGAGATGAATTATCTGATTAAGGATGCACACAACTGAACCAGGTACAGCTTCCTGCCCGTGCACCGGAGAGCACTTCCAAAAACCGTCGTGAAAGCACCTCCCTCTGGCTATTTGTTTCGGTATTTCGTTCTGCCATGCTATCTAATCCCTTATCTGGGTTTTTCAGGGCAACGCAGTCAGTCGTACCAAACCACCTGTCGCAGCTGGACACGCAGCCTTTCAAGACCACGCTCGCTATCTGTCCACGCTCCACACACCGGATTCCTTTCTGCTAAGCTGGCCTTTTTCTTTTCACAGTTTTGCAGGCCAGCCGGCTGATCGACCTTAGCAGCCATCATGCCTGGACCAGATTCACTCTTCCCTTTCTAGCACACTTCTAACTTCACACCGGGCCTTCCTCCTAGGAGGGATGACCGTATTTAAACCTCGTCAATGATCAACGCACCCAGAAGAAAACAAGCCCACTTGTCGAATCGTTGACAAGCACCCTGAGGTTTTCCCTCCCTTGTTCATTTTGTGATTACAGCCTGTGGATGAATATTTATGGCGCGCACGGCAAGGGCCACAACCGAATAACGTTACTGTGAAACTTTCCCTAGCTCGCGAAGTGCATTTTTTTTTACATATATCCCCGAGCGCATTAGGGCGAGGCAAATCTGAGTTGTTTTCCTTCAGCCAAGAAAAAGACCGTATAAAAAGAACTAGACTATATAGGCTAGAGCGAAGGTGCTTGAGTGGTCGAGAAGAAAGAATAGCAATCCGTCGAGATGAGGCGTGCTTCAACGAAGCGAACTTGCTGGCGTCCTTGTTGAGAACAAAGTGCATCACAAGGGCCCGCAGAAAACAACAAAATCAAAGGAATGAAAAGTGGACGGCGTTCTTCTTAAACTTTGACCAGAAATTGCGCGATCACCACGATGCCAGCGGACTTTTGTTCTTCCGATTAAAGTGGGCGAATTGTTGCTGGCCGTATGAGCACGGATGGATTTTCAATCACCCTGCACCATGCTTCCTTGCGGATATCCGAGAGACAATTCCGAGTGAAGACTGCTCCGCCCGTTACTTTGCGTCCTTCATTTTATTTGTCTCCTCCATGCTGCTTTCCTTGTTTGGTGTTTCTCGACCTTCTTGTAAATCCGTTCTCAAGAGACAAATCCTGGCGGGGCTCCCTTATTCGAAACCGAAAGTCCAGCACACTATTTGTTGGCAACGCAGCGAAATATCGACCTCGAAGCACCGTCAAAAAGAGACGAGAAGGCAGTTTTAATCTGCCCGCCCAGTGTATCTTTCGGATTGGTAATGCCGTGGCTGTTTCGTAGACTTCGTACGCTCCTACTCTTTGACCTTCTTTGATTCCCTTTTCTTTCTCGCGGTAAGTGCTAAGAGGAGCCTGAGAAATTTATTGGCCACAGACAACTTAATAAAAGATAAGATTACCGCTCTCGACACGACGGCGGATGTTGCGTTGTGAAATATTTTCCGCACACTTAATGCATATCATTGCACAAATTCCGTCGAACTTTTAAAGGAAAATTGCCGTAGTGTAGCTCCCGAGATCTGACAAACGAGGTGGCCGCTAAACGTTTTTTACCCAAGCGCCGCGGTGCGAGTGCGCTTGCTACGAAATATGAATTCCGACCACATTCTCGCCACGAAGGCTGACCTTGTAACGGCTTTTTTTTTTTGCTCTTTGTTTTCGCGAATGTATTGAAACTCGCCTGTGTGACGCGTGAAATGCTGACTTTGAAACAGCTTGGCATCACATGAAACGAGCTGAAATAAACATACAACTTTAACCGTTAGTGCTTGCCTTTGGGAGCACGAAATGGCTGCTCTAGTGTGCTCTAGATAAAAGGATTAGCGCTGGTGTCGCGCAGTTCGATAACTGTCTGTGTGCCGGGCGGGAGCGCGGATCGAGTGTTATATGCGTGAAGGCCGCTGGCATTGCGGTTGTGCTACTCCCGGATTGCGCCACGGGACCTAAATGGGCCTCGTATACATGAGCCCGACGTCGTTGCGGGTCGAGTCAGGGGTCGAGTTGAGCAAGGTCAACCCTGCTCGTTGACTGTCTGTTTACATGAACTCGATAGTAGCGAGTCGACTCTCGCGGCGCGCCCTGCGAGGCGCGACCGCACGAGTAGCATGCTGGCTTCTGTTCTCCCCTGCCGAAAATCCTTTCCTCGAGCGTGTAATATGCGGAGGGGGCTGCGAGTTAACCCACCCTGCAGTGCAGTCGGGCTGGACCAGCGCGACCTAGCGGTCGCTTAGCTCGGCCCCCTAGCGTGCCGGTTTTGAGCCCGACAGCCTACTAGTCCCGACTTTTGTCGGGATCATGTAAACGCCCAGTATACGAGCCCGTTTTCTGTTTACTCATAGCGTCGAGCAAGCAAACCACGCGCGGACGCTGGAAGAGGAGGAGGAACGTCCAGGCGAAAAGTTCCGTCTCTTGCTGTTTCCGGTCGGTTGGCTTATCCATGGCTGCTTCACCCGTTGACGCGCGCGCTCGCCTCGAGGCCGGCCGTGGCTCGCTTTGATTTCCAATGGGTGTCACCGCTGCTGTGTTGGGCTTCATGCTATGTTTGCATCACTTGTATCTCGTGGCGCTTTTTATATCACGGGTGAATGTGGACAACATGGTGCTTTCCGTGGCGCTGTACCGTAAAAGCTGCTCGCTTTACGTCACCATACCGTGGGCGCAGTCGATGTCGGCCTCCAATGCGGAGTCAACGCCGTAGCCGTCAGCTTGAGCGAGTAGTGGATGGCTCAACAGGGGCCGTATTCTGAGTTTGTGTCATGATAAAAAGCATCATATTTTGCCGCAGCAGCTACACCTGATTGGTCAAAAAACCAGAAGCGGATGTCTGTTCGGTTGCGACTGTGAGCGGCGGCAGGATGTCCCTGCGTTGCGGTTGCCACAGCGAAACGCCCAGTGGCGCTGTTGATCTTTGCCGAGAAAAAGAACGCGACCAATGCGACAGAAGAAGCATTCAGTCACAAGTTTGGTTGCCCATCAGATTTCATTGTAAAGGAGTAATATCAAAGCTGTTTTATTTACCCAGTTGACTTCAGCAAATACAAACAATATAGTTCAGGCATTCTTTTCTGCACCGTAAAGGCCGGAGGTGTACTTAAAGATGAAAATATTGTACGCAACCACGCATGGCTTTTCAGTGACAGAAGGCGATCGCGATGGTAAATAAAAGGCAGCTAGCTTGTTCGCACAACACGCAGTTTTACATTTATCTTCAGGAAAAGGGAACGGAGAGGAATGTTTGTGGCATGCACTCACTCGCTGCACAATGCGCGCTTCGTGCCGGTCTGAATCAAGACGCCGTGACGACTTGCCGTCTGCAACGTCGCTGAATGTAAATTGGTGCTGTGGTCGGACGGTTGTGCAGACCGTAATTTACGTTTTTCATTCATTTTATGCAGGCACTGCAAATAAATAAAAGGGGTGAGCTAAAAATACTTCTTAATGTGTTTCTCTTGATATACGCGTTGGAAGACTTCGCAGACGAAGTTTTCATAGGTTCGCCATGGTAGAAAGCGCACGCATGCCCATTGACGCCTTAAAACTAACTTGCAAGCTATCGCGAACTCAATGATGCAGAGACATATCACCGCGGTATCGAAAGCACCTCTGGCATGTCAAACGCTTCGGTGTAGCAGCGCGTCGCTGGCGACTGACCATCCGTGCACATGAGTGGTTTCACGCTGGCAGATATTACACGCGATCATGATGCAGCACGCTTCAACAGCTAATAGAGCTCTATAGAATAGGAAATGCACGTTTGCGCGTACATACGCAGACGAGATAACTCGGTGATAGTAACGCCATCCAATTTGAATAAAGAGAACAATTTCTGCAACAAACTGGTGCTTGTTAGGCCTAGAAGCTACCGAATCGTCCAACAAAATAAAAACAGGCCAAATTTATCTTCAATCCAATTTGTTATAGGCAAGACAAGACGAAGCGAAAGTCCCGTACCCAGTTTATAGCCAGTTCACGGGCCGAAAGACGCAGTAACATCGACGAGTTCACTTTGAAGCGAGAGGCTCCACTTCAGAGCGCGCCCCCATGTTGGCTGTCGAGGATCTGCTGCGTACGTTATGTGTTTGACGTCACCGTCCGGTTTCTTTGACCCTTTTCGCTGCATCCGAACCACCACATCCGCTTCCGGCGTTTAGACCATTCAGGTGTGCCCGTTGCGGCAGATTATGAGGCTTTTTATTATGACACAAACTCGGAATACGGACCCAGATCACTCATGCGGGCGAACCACTTCCATGCAGACGAAGACACTCCACTCTTGTTCTGTTCCAAGAGCTCCTAAAATCCACGAATTTCTTGCCTGGCACGTCATGCCAGGACGACTTTTTCAACACTCACAAGCCCAAACCAAGTTTTGTAGCGATAGCTACATTACGGTAGCATTTCAAGCCTTCAGCGTGGCGGCGCCGTGGTGGTGGCGGCGCAGCCACAGGGTGGCAGCGCCGCCACGCTCTCAAGTTGTTGGTCACGTGATGCGGAGCAGTGCCGGCGGCGCGTCGCCGTGGCTGATCACGTGGTTCGTCACGTGGCTGGTCACGTGACCAAGTTCCACTCGGCCAGCTGTAGCTATCGCGTCACTCCAGGTTTAGAGCTAAACCACCGCCAATTTTTTTCCAGCAGGTTCGCAGCTGCTCGCAGGTAAAACTGTAGTCCATCGCATGCATCTCATGTTCCAGTTCTTTAATTACGTGCTGGTTAATCTGACGCTTGGTGTCCAGTGCTTGACTGACGCTTTTTCCTTGCCTGTAAATGACCACCACAATGCACAAGTCTAACTCTTCGATGCAGTTACCGAAGACTTGACAAAACGGCGTGATTCTCGATGAAAGTATATTTTACGGCACCACCGTAACCCGGTCAGTTACTGACGCCTGAGCAGACTGAAAAATAAAATGGGATGAGGGAAAATGATCGCCTCCTACGCCGCATTTAGGGATTCACCACCGATGTGGTCGTTTTTAAAGCATTGCGACATGGCACCGGTGCTAAACGTAGTATGTGAGAGCACTCCACAGAGCAGCTATATAACGTTGGTTTTCATTTGATTGCCGCACTATAAATAAGACATAATATGAAAAAAAAGTCATGGTAATCGGACGCAACCTTTAAACTATCCAGTCTTCGATGGTAAATTTTCGAACTCCAAACTGCTGCACTGCAGGTAATATTGTCGGTGTAATGCATGCTCTTACTGGGGGCTGCTTTGTTGAAAACCGAGGCAAAATGTCAGTAATTGACAAAAATTAACAAAACTAACAAAATGATGGGTCTCGCTCGTTTTCGTTATGCATTTAGTGACTAGCATTACTTATGAGGGGGTTAACTAAAGTGCAAAAATTACCCACCTTGGTGACTTGGCTGCTTTGGCGTTTCACCACCGTTATCGCCACATTAATCAGAAAGGGTGACAAAACGGAGCCCTGCGGCATGTCCATGTCAACTGGACGAGACGCGGAGAGAGCCCCTGAAACGCGAACCTGCACTGTGTGCCCGCTCAAAAAGCCCCGGCCATAGCGCAACAGGCGCCCGCTCTGCCGCGGCTATTGAGCCCAGAGCCGTGGGATCAAATGCTGACCGCGGTGACCTCATTTTGACGGAAGCGGAATGCATTCCCGCGCTGTGCAGTGTCAGTGCACGTTAAAGAACTTGGGATGATCCAACTTAATCCGGATCCCTCCGCTACGTCAGCCTCCACACTCCACTAGCGGTTTCGGGGTGTTACACTTCAAATATATTTAGAGCACTTTTCCCTCACTCAAAAAAAAAACAATCAACAATTAACACAGGAGAAAAAAACAAACAAAACGAGATCACTATATTTTTGCAACATTATTAGTCCTCTGCAACCAAAAGTATTGCAAGCGTATAGGTGAACTGTGAAGTTTCATGCTTGAGAAATTTACCTTTTGAACTGCGCAGCAGCGTCAGGTACCGTTCACATAATCGTGTACTGGTGTCGTTAGTAAAATCGCGAGTATAGTACGTAAATCCGCATGTCGTAAAGTTAATGTAGCCGTTTAATAGAGCGCAGAGGAATGAGCCAGAAGCAGAACGTGCCACGGCCCAGTACATGACAGAGGTAAATAGGCAGTGTAAAACGCAGACATCCCGTGTCACCTATGGCAACCAATCAAGCTTGCTTGCTATACCAGTGCACGGTTGCACGGTTAGGATTGCTGAACAACGCTTAACAGCCTAACGCTGTTCATGCGTAAAATAAAACCGGGGCAGGGATAGACTCAAATTGATCACATCCCCAGAACAGTTCCTTTTTTCGTGATATTTAGCCATGTGTAGGTTACGAGTCACGTCGTAAACGAGAAAGTGCGCCCGAATCGCGCAGGAAGGAATATCGTGATTTCCAAAACTAAACCTGGCTCTCAAATTAATGGCATGCTTGTCCGATTATCACTTGAATCCGTAAAGCCTGCGTATGGCGGCACATGCATGCATGCATGCATGTAGAGTTTCTGAAAGATACGCGTAAGCAAATGGCCAGCGAACATCAGCGACAAGCCAGCGGGAGCGGCCCCGTCGCTGCTTCGCAAGAGCGACGACAGGCGGCGCCGCTAGCGCTGGGCTCAAAGCGTATACATGCTACTTCCAAACCGGGTCGGGCCGAGTCGACCCACCCCCTGCAGTCGGGCTGGCCCAGCACGACGACTCGATGGTCGTTAGCTCGACCGCCTAGCGTATATATGAACCCGACATCCCACTCGACCCGACTTTTTTCGGGCTCATGTAAATCCCCAGTATGTGGCGAGGGTATGCATCCGATGTTGATTTACGGCCGCGGCCATCTCCGATGGAAAAACGGAGCACTGCCGGAGGGCGGGTGTCGCCACCACGGGGCTGAACCTCGGAGTCCATTGGTGGGCGTTATGTGCGAAAGGGCATTTAACCACGTATCATGTAAGGATAAGGGCGGGGGGGATTCGGATGATGATGTAAACGAATAAATTTCAACCTGTAATCTGATGCTCGCATGGGAAGCTTCTCCCACGTGCCGACAGATAAAAAGAACGTATGTAGAATTACAACTCTCCCCATTTTCTCGCAGAAATCATTTTCCTTCCACTCCATTTCTGTTTTTTTTATGTTAAGAAAGGTGGTACCGACAAATTAGAGTTGGATCCAATCAGTGTAAGCGCGCAGTATACAACTGCAGTCGCGTTGAACCGCATGGGGACATCGGATTGAGGGCACACACAAAGCACAGGGTCCCAATGCGACGAATAGAGCTGTGAAACCAAAAGGGTCCTTGGTAAACGCATGGTCTCCTATTTGAGTGCATCGAGGATTGCTGCCGTCGATCAGAAGAGCACGCGCGTATACCAATTTGCTTTGCGCCCTTCCTTAGCAAAGCATTTTTCACATGCCGAGACTTGTCTTGCAACTTCTCTGGAGAAACTGTAGTTGTATTAGTGCTTCCTGCATGCTTACTGCAGCCATCGAGTGCTTTATTACGCTCAGACGTGGAATGCTCTGTGAAGGGATCGAATGGGCAGCTGCGTTGAATCACTGTGAGGTCGATCACGTGCCCAGTCCGTGGGCTGCCAGGACGCGTCCCCAACACACTCTCGCCACTTCCGGCACATTGTGGTTCCTGCTGTCTCTGCGGCAGTGATGAACAGCCCTAATGGGGGCCCACTCGGCTTCGAAGGTCAGGCACCTGCGCTGCACAACGCTGCGCGGGGACCGAAAGGCCGATGCTGCCCTCGCGCAGAAGGTTTCATTACGGGAAAACGGGTCTCTTTCCGAGGCGGGAGCATTTAGCTGCTCGCCTTAAACAAACACAGCCGCGTCCACCGCCGATGGCTCGCGGCGCCGCGGCCCGCCGCCCTTGCCGACACCCGACACACTGTCGTTGCGTCTCGCGGGGGGGGTCCCGTGCCGTGAGCTAATGGGGACGTCGGTTTCGGGGAATTGTCCCGGGCGGCGGACGTCCATTTTAACCCCCGTAAACAACAGATGCGGATCCCTCGTTGACGCCGCCGCGTGCATTAGTGGCACCGCGGACACGCCGGCGCCTCCTTGAAGCATCTGTCGAGAGACGACTCCCAGTTGTTTGGACCCTCCCGGAATGTTGTCGCGCCTCGTCCGTAACAGCGGCAAGCTAAGCCGCGTATGCGCACGAGAGGCGCCCCGCTGTGGTCCGATGACAGGACTAAGTGCGGAACAGCTGCGGGCCGGACGAGAGTCAAAGGAAAACGATTGCGCCTGCGGGCACAATGGGAGGTTGTTTTTGCTTTTTCTTCTGGGGGCGAGAGTGTGAGCAATACTGTGAAGGCATGGGGCGTGCCACCTAAACCTGGTGGGCCAATCATTTCGAGTGTCTATTCCCGGAATGCCATGTTCGTATAGCTATTTTGATGTTCTTTTCGTGTTGGGCATTTTAGGGAAAGGGTTTTGAACCTTGCCGAAGCGGGAAGGCGTGCCATACAGTTTTTGAACCAATCAGGTGTTAGTTGTTTGTGATTGGGTGATGCAAGGGGTGGGCCAGTCTCCTAGGTCTTTAAAACCAGGTCCGGAGCCGGGAAAAGGCGTTCTGAGCTAGATTTAGATCCCTTGCATCTTTGGCGATGCCAAGGAGGGAAGATTTTCCCTTAGCCAGTTCCATGTAATCATGCTTGCCGTTTATTCTGTTGTAAATATGTGAATTCCTGTATAAAGTTTCAGTTTTCCTTCCTTCAGTCAAGTTTTGCCGGATCTCGTCTGTTATACCGTCTCGTCTCGGACGGTGGGGCACCCGGTGGTGGAGCCCGGTATACGAGTTATACGAAATCTCACCACGACCAAGAAGAACGAACCTATCTTTACTGGCGCAGTCGACAGGATCCTTTCGTTATCAGGAGATAGCAAAGGAGGAAGAGACGACGTTCCGGCAACGGGCCAAGCATCGGCGGCTGAGGAGGAGCAAGAGCTGAAGGCAGGAATCGGCAGCTTCCAAGGGAACCAGCAGCGGAGACTCCAAGGGTGGACCAGCAGCGCAAGGCGGTAGCCGGTCGGGAGAAGCTGCGTGGGGAAGCGGGCGGCGACAGAGAGACAGCGACAGCGACGAAAGTCGGACGCCAGCGAGGTGCATCTCATCAGTGGGTGAGTCCTCTTTGCCTTTCACCTTGGCGGGGGCATTGCTGTCTGGATAGGCGGTCTGGGAGTGCATGAACACCCGGTTCGCACACTTAAACCCGGACAGGCGGAAAGCGAGCACGATGAGTGAGGGAGAGGAAACGGTTGTTTCGGAGGACAGTTCGTCTGTGTCTGACGCTCAGATTAGCAAGATGGCTCTGGAAATTAAAAAAGAAGAGGCCAGAGCTGCTGAGGAGCACCGTCGAGCTCTCGAGGTCCAGCTTGAACTTGCAAAATTCCAAGCAAGCAACAAAGGAGTAAGCCTGGAGCAGAACGCCACGGCGTTGGAGAGAAGCGACTCGCGAGCGGAGTTCTGTCGGTACTCGAAATGGTTGTCGGGAGTGCTCCCGAAGTTCCCGGCAGAGGCAGAAGTGCCTGTCTGGTTCGAGTCGATTGAACACACCCTGGAGGCCTACGCGGTCCCGAAGGAACAGTGGGGCCAAATTGTATTTCCGCTAATAGTGGATAAGGTGCGGTTCTTGTCGACGCGCTTGACACCTTCGCAGCATAAGGAGTACGAAGTCCTGAAGAAAGTGGTGCTAGAAGAGCTTAAGCTCTCAGCGGGAGAATATCGCAGAAGGTTCATAACATCGAAAAAACTGCCTAATGAGAGCTGGAGGGCGTTTGCGACTCGCCTGCAGAGTTATCTCAATTTCTATGTGGAGGAAAGGGGGGTGAAAACGTTGGAGGGAATTGTTGAGTTGCTAGTGGCGGACCAACTAAAGAACACCCTGTCTGAGGACGCCCTTCGATACGTAACTTTGCAGGAGGGTGAGGGATGGAAGAAAGCGCCAACGTTGGCGGCATTACTGCAGACGTTCGAGGAAGCGCAGGGAAAGAACAGCGCAGTGAAAAAGCACGAGCAGAAAAAGGGGGAGAGCTCAAATGGTCGAGACGGAAAGCGAGATACGTACCAACCCAAACGGGAGGCGACAGGAATACAAAGGCCGGACACGAAGCAGAAGTATAAAGGGTGCTTTTCGTGTGGGTCGATGGGTCACAGGAGGGCCGAATGCCCGCATGGCTCGGGACGAACACCCACGAAAGCGCTTAACGCTAAAGGGGAAAGCCTTACTGCACGGGTGGCGACACAGGCACGAGCGGCCGCACAAAGCGAACTAAGACCGATAACTCTGTCTTGTCAGAATAGGCAAATTAATGCAATTCTGGACACAGGCGCAGAAATCACGGTTGTGCGGGAGAGCATAGTACCCCCGGGACTGGTGGAGCCACATGGGTCCATCGAATTGGTGTCAGCCTTTGGTGAAAAGGTACGGGCTAAGCTTGCAGTTGTGCCCCTGATGTTAAACCGCGGGGCAGGCATTTTCTCCGAGATTAAAGAAGCGGTGCCAGTGGTATGCGCTCTGACCGACAAGCTAGCGTCGAGAACGGACTGTTTGCTTTCGGAGGAAGCATGGGAGTCACTGAGGGAGGAGTGTGATATGAAGGGGCTAGTAGAGGCGAACGACGGTCAGGTGGCAGACCACGTGGGGGTGGAACGGGACAAGTTACACGGGCCGCTAGAAGAGAAACCAGTCAAGGAGGGCGTAACTCCCCACGCGGAAGTGCACGCGGTGGTCGGCAGGGCAAGCGAGAGCGGCGCACTAATCGCCGAAGACACAGCTTGTAGTGTAACCGAGGAAAGCAGCGCTTCGGCGGTTTTCAGGGAGGAGCAGCGCAATGACGCCACATTGCAAGAAGTGTGGAAAAACGCCAGGGCTGGGAAAGGTGGCATAACTGAAGTAGACGGTCTCCTCTACCATAAGGAAAACTTGCTTGGGCAACCAGTAATGCAGCTGGTGCTCCCTAAATCCCGACGTCAAGAAGTACTTAGGTTAGCCCATGAATCAAACTGGGGCGGTCACCTTGGATTCAGGAAAACTAAGGCGCGAATCAAGTACACGTTTTATTGGCCAGGTATTGAAGGGGATGTAAGGGCATACTGTAACAGCTGCCATGGGTGCCAGACAAGGGCGGATCGTCGCCAGACGGACAGAGTGCCGATAGAACCGCTAACGAGGCCTCGATACCCGTTCGAACAGGTCAACGTCGACGTTATAGGTCCATTGGATCCACCCTCAGGAAGGGGTCACAGGTACGCGTTGTGCATCATCGATTTGTGCACACGATGGCCTGAGGTGGGGTGCTTGCGCTCCCTCAGTGCGAAGGCCACCTGTGACGCGCTCCTGACGGTGTTCAGCCGGACGGGAATTCCGGAAGTAGTCGCCTCAGACTGCGGGACAAACTTTACGGCCGAACTCACACAAGAGTTTCTGAAGAGGCTAGGCTGCTCGCCAAGGTTGTCAACGCCGGGGCACCCCGAAAGTAACGGCGCGGTCGAACGTTGGAACCGGACGTTTAAGAACATGCTGTATCATATCATCCAGGAGGAAGGAAAGGAATGGGACAAGTTTGTGCCCTTCTTGTTATGGGCGTACCGCGAGGTACCACATGACACGACGGGCGTCGCCCCGTTCCAGATGCTGTACGGGCGAGAACCAACCGGTCCGCTGGTGGTTTTAAAGCGCAGCTGGGCGGGACAGATAAGTGTACCAGCTATGCTGGGGCCGTCCCCATCACAGTATATGCGGGAGCTGAAGAGGCGCCTAGAGCATGCAGCGGAGGTGGCACAATTAGTGAGCTCGAAGCAGCAGAACGCGTACGCGACCCAGTACAACAGGCGGGCGAAGGACAAAACTTTTCAGATAGGAGACAGTGTGCTGGTGTTTGACGAGCAACGTCCTGGAAAAATGTTCCCGCAGTGGAAAGGGCCGGGCAGCGTTGACGGAAAGTATCGCGAACACTCGTACTTCGTGCAGATGCCAGGAGGTGCCCGAAAATTAGTACACGCCAGCAAACTACGGCCGTATCAGAAGCGCGTAATGACAGTTGGGGTGATATTTGATGAGGACAGGGCGTTTGGCGAAGTAGAGTACGTGCCTCGATCGGTGTCAACGCGGGCTACAGTATCGGTCCTCCCCAAGGACATGACGGCCCAGCTGAAGGCGGAGGAAGGCGGCCTCATTCGCAAAGTGTTCACCGAACACCGAGGCCTATTCGACGACAAGCCGGGAGTAGCGAAAATAGGAGAACACAGGATCGTTTTAGAGGAGGGCTTCACACCGAGGTCAGGTTACCCTTATCGAATACCCGCAAGCCTAAAAGGCGAAGTGGGCAAGCAAGTAGATGAGCTACTTGAGATGGGTCTGATTTTTCCCTGCGAAAGCCCCCACGCCCATCCCGTGGTCTGTGTCCCCAAAAAGGACGGGTCGATGAGAATGTGTGTGGACTTTAGAAAGCTCAATGCGGGGACAGTGGCAGATGCCTACCCGATGTCGTTGCAGCAGGAGCTCATTCTGAGCGTAGGAAGGGCTAAGTACATTACGCTCCTCGACCTTAGAAGAGGGTATTGGCAGGTGCCCCTGGCACAGTCGGCTCAGCTACTCACCGCTTTTGTCTGCCATCGGGGGCAGTTTGCGTGGACGGTAATGCCGTTTGGGCTGAAAAACGCGGCCCAGACGTTTCAAAGAGCCATGAACGAGCTTTTACTCCCGCATTCTGCCTACGCGTGTGCGTACTTAGACGACATCGCCGTGTTCAGCGAGGCGTTGCCTGACCACATACGACACTTGCACGCCGTCTTCGCAGCGTTAGAGAGGGCGAACCTGAAAGTTAAGCTGGAAAAGTGTCAGGTGGCGAGAGGGTCAATCCGTTACTTGGGACACATAGTGGGCTCGGGAAATCACGCACCCGATCCCGAAAAATTGAAAGCCATTAGGGGACTGAGGGCACCGAAAACGAAGAAAGAGCTCCGTAGCGTGCTCGGGCTGTGCGGTTATTACCGGGGCTATGTGCCCAACTATGCAGAGGTGGCAGCGCCGCTGACAGAGCTAACGGGGAAAAGGATTCCTAACAAAATTCCGTGGCCCGCGGAAGCTGAAAGTGCGTTTCAGCGACTCAAGGCGGCACTCTGTGAAGCTGCGGCTCTCGGGACGCCCGATGCTGGCAAGCCGTTTTGGCTGTACACGGACGCCTCAGCGGTTGCGGCGGGAGCCTGTCTCTCCCAGTGTGCCGCGGATGGCTCCGAGCGGCCAATTGCGTTCGCGAGTTGCAGATTTTCTCGAACGCAGGCTCGATGGTCAACCATAGAAAGAGAGGCGTTTGCAGTCATCTGGGGGCTGGGGAAGTTCGACCTCTGGTTGTTCGGCGCTCAGGTTACTGTGGTGTCTGACCACAACCCCCTCTCCTTTCTTACTCTCACCACGCCTCAGGGAGCGAAGCTGACGCGTTGGGCACTTGCCCTACAGAGATATAATGTGTCAATAAAACACAGGAAAGGGAGCGCTCACGGTAACGCTGACGCGCTGTCTAGGTTGCCGAACGACAGCTGGGAGGCAGACAGCAATGATCACGCCGGGGGGCAAGGAAGAGAGGACATGTGTACCAAAGAGCAAACCCAGTGACGTGTGCTGTGGCAGTAACTGGAACTGCGGTGTAATCCGCTCGTTTGGGTGTTTGCAGTGTCACAATGTGTTTGCAGTGTCGCAATTTGTTTGCAGTGTTGCAATGTGTTTGCAGTGTCACAATGTGTTTGCAGTGTCACACTGTGTTTGCAGTGTCGTAATTTGTTTGCAGTGTCGCAATTTGTTTGCAGCGTTGTGATGTGTTTGCAGTAGTATCCCCACTACTTAGGTCGCCCTCAGAGCGATTTTATAGGCGAAAAGGGATCCCTCCTTGTGTTATAATTCTACAAGGTGCCATTTGGGCCCCTGGTAGAATCTTAGGGGGGGCGTGTGAAGGGATCGAATGGGCAGCTGCGTTGAATCACTGTGAGGTCGATCACGTGCCCAGTCCGTGGGCTGCCAGGACGCGTCCCCAACACACTCTCGCCACTTCCGGCACATTGTGGTTCCTGCTGTCTCTGCGGCAGTGATGAACAGCCCTAATGGGGGCCCACTCGGCTTCGAAGGTCAGGCACCTGCGCTGCACAACGCTGCGCGGGGACCGAAAGGCCGATGCTGCCCTCGCGCAGAAGGTTTCATTACGGGAAAACGGGTCTCTTTCCGAGGCGGGAGCATTTAGCTGCTCGCCTTAAACAAACACAGCCGCGTCCACCGCCGATGGCTCGCGGCGCCGCGGCCCGCCGCCCTTGCCGACACCCGACACACTGTCGTTGCGTCTCGCGGGGGGGTCCCGTGCCGTGAGCTAATGGGGACGTCGGTTTCGGGGAATTGTCCCGGGCGGCGGACGTCCATTTTAACCCCCGTAAACAACAGATGCGGATCCCTCGTTGACGCCGCCGCGTGCATTAGTGGCACCGCGGACACGCCGGCGCCTCCTTGAAGCATCTGTCGAGAGACGACTCCCAGTTGTTTGGACCCTCCCGGAATGTTGTCGCGCCTCGTCCGTAACAGCGGCAAGCTAAGCCGCGTATGCGCACGAGAGGCGCCCCGCTGTGGTCCGATGACAGGACTAAGTGCGGAACAGCTGCGGGCCGGACGAGAGTCAAAGGAAAACGATTGCGCCTGCGGGCACAATGGGAGGTTGTTTTTGCTTTTTCTTCTGGGGGCGAGAGTGTGAGCAATACTGTGAAGGCATGGGGCGTGCCACCTAAACCTGGTGGGCCAATCATTTCGAGTGTCTATTCCCGGAATGCCATGTTCGTATAGCTATTTTGATGTTCTTTTCGTGTTGGGCATTTTAGGGAAAGGGTTTTGAACCTTGCCGAAGCGGGAAGGCGTGCCATACAGTTTTTGAACCAATCAGGTGTTAGTTGTTTGTGATTGGGTGATGCAAGGGGTGGGCCAGTCTCCTAGGTCTTTAAAACCAGGTCCGGAGCCGGGAAAAGGCGTTCTGAGCTAGATTTAGATCCCTTGCATCTTTGGCGATGCCAAGGAGGGAAGATTTTCCCTTAGCCAGTTCCATGTAATCATGCTTGCCGTTTATTCTGTTGTAAATATGTGAATTCCTGTATAAAGTTTCAGTTTTCCTTCCTTCAGTCAAGTTTTGCCGGATCTCGTCTGTTATACCGTCTCGTCTCGGACGGTGGGGCACCCGGTGGTGGAGCCCGGTATACGAGTTATACGAAATCTCACCACGACCAAGAAGAACGAACCTATCTTTACTTGCTCTTACAGGAGAGATGAGATGGAAAACTCGATATAGTAGAGTACAAAAAACAACACGAACGAATAACTGCTTAGATGGCATCGTTCGCTTGATATTCATTAAGGGATATAAGCAAGTACAGAGAAACGGTAAATTATGCAGAGCACATTTGTGCAAAAGTAATTGAGTTTGTTGCTATTCGCAGAGTTCATTTAGGTTTGCATCAGATCCCCCATGAAAGCTTGTTTGATTAAATTTTTTTAGTTAATGAATGTGCATATGTTTGGCGGTCAGAAAGTTCATTTTGTACCATGTAAGGCCGAAATGAAAAGCAGACATAAGGGGGCGCACAGGCTTCATATGCAAGCAGATAATCAGCGAAATCTTTTTTTTACATGGGTATTCAAGTTTGTTCGACTGCAATATAAGAAATGTGGTATGGCGGAAACACCGCAGGTTGTTTTTTTTTTTATAATCTCGCTGCTTGAAATTCTTTATAATATCAAAATCCACGTAATATGGTGTTGCGCTCACTCTCTGTCTAGAACAAAAGTTGACTCCATAGGTTAATACATTTTCACAAAAGACTGCTAGAAAAGCGCGTTAATATGCAATGAGATAGAAACGATACATTAAACCGGAGCCCTACTACGCGTTTATGTGCTAAAAATAAACAAAGAAACAGGAAGATAACTTTCTAGGGTAAAACAAAGCAAAACTCGGTAACTATACATCACCAGCGTATAATTCATCAGTACAATAATTCTTGTCATTAATCGGTGGGATCAGTCTGTGTTAACTGACTGGACACACTCAAGATGACAAATATGTGCTTATGCTTTGCTCCTGCTTAAATATGCTTAAACGCGTTTCTTTAGGTCGCAAGTATTTAGTCTTGTCATTGAAAATATGCTCTAAATTCCTCTGTGTGCTAAAGAGAGGTAGAGTAAGGCTTTCAACCCACCAAAGCACAAGGAGAGAGCGACAGAAGGAGCAGTCAGTGCAAGCAACCACGTGATGGCGTGCCATAAAAACAGCCTTTGTGAGATGGTATCGAAACACACGGGAGGGGACACGGAGGGGTATCCTTATTTAAAAACTAGAATTTAGATGTAAGTTGAAGATCACGTACCCTGACGGAAAAGTAAAAGTGAAGCGTTATGAGAAACGTGTCTCAATATTTCAGCGTACCGCCTTCACAGGTGATGTAATTGCCGTTGCCCGATATGTCTTCTTACATGTCACCGCTTCTCCCTTCGTACTTCTTTTCTTCTCGTTTTAGTATTTCTTCGCCGTTATAATAAGTGGTGGTGAAAATATTTAATTCACACTTTGGGAGATGGAATGATGTCGTTGGGGTCCCTAGTCCGAGACTCCACTGGCTATGCCTGGTGCACGCGCTCTCCCTAGGAGTGCCTCTGGTCTCTGAGACTTGAGCTGGAAGGAGCCGCCTCCCGACTCTCTGTCGATGGCCGAGCTATTAGTTCCACTTCTGGATTTCCTTGCCACGCCCACAGTATGTGATGTAGGTCCAACTTCTCCCCACAAAACTGGCATTGTTCACTGATAGATGCTGGGCCCATGACTAATTTGCGACTAATACACCAGACTGCATTAACTAATCTTCTATAGAAAATACAACCGCTTTCGTTCCAAAATGTACTCGTTCATTTGCTTTACGCGCTCTCAGCGTGACTAAGGCCTTTGGTTTTTTAGTTACGCAAACAGCGCATTGCAAATACAGATAGTTCACTTCGTACGAATAAAACTAAGAAATAACGAGGAATACACTAAGGGACTCTTCAGTCCCACCGTAAGGGTATGACGCGGTAGCGTTAATGGGTCCCTTCAGCGGCGTGGGGTCCACTTTGCGTACCTCTTGGCAAACACGGATGCTGTTCTTTCTTTTACTGTCACATGACTCTCAAACTACCATTAAGAGTACAATACGACAGCATTAGAGATCCCTCCCGCGCAAGCACTCCTTCTCTGTCACCTAGGTTCTGCCTGCATGCCCATATATGCGGAATTGCTCATTCTCCACTTTACATTCATAGATTGCTGGGAGTGCATTCATACAACCCGCGGCGTAATGGCGTAACCACCGGTAGGGCCCTCGAAACCCAAGCTACTCTTGTCGAGCAGTCACTCGGAACCATTCATTATTTTAACTTCCTCCTGGCACGGTGACCAGTTTGCTCATAATCTGATGGAGAGGTTGCCGCCTGCCACGGTGAGCAGGTTGTGATGACGTCACAAGGTCACGTGACCTAGGCAAGAAGTGCACTACCTGCTTTTTCCACCCACAACTGGGACGACGACACGGACAACGAAGGCTTTTCCGCAGAACGGGAGCCTTAACGCAAACAAAATGTTTCCTGTACATCTTGGCCCAGTGCTGTTTGCACCGGTACGAAAAAAATGAGGACACTTAAGGTTCGGTTTAAGAAGAACACGTGATAGTGCCTTCTCCTCCGTTTTCGTCGTCCTATTCCTTTTTTTTTCTCATTTCTCACCGATTACCAATCCACAATCACATTACCGATCACGGTCATCGATTACAATCGCGATTAGCGATCCCATTACCGATTACTAATCGCCAATCACTATCTAGGTTACACTGCACAACAAACCACGCCAATTGATAATCATGCGCACAACTTGTTTCAATCCAATAAAGCACCACTACACCGCCTTTTCATCCCGCGCAATGTCTGATGCCTAAATTGGCGCATTAAATTTCGGTTTACTTTTTTATTCACTATAAGATCAGTACACATCTCGAACACACGGTAGGGTCACAGACACCACAACGCGTTCACTAGATGCCCCTCTTACACGCTTCAACCAACGACCCTTTCCTCGATGCATGCGTGTGTCTCCCGGAATTTTGATGTCCGAGCAAAGTGAGAGCTGGATGCTGGTGTGATTCTGTACGACCGGTTGCGGGATGCGACCTGGCTAAGTGGGGCCTGAAGACTGTCAGGGTGAGTGTACTTCCATGCAATGAAGGAAGACCCGCCGTGGTCTATATATACGTTGCGTGCTCGCCATGGCGCGCAGAGGGCCTATAACGGTTCGAACATCAATGTCAGCTTTTTTTTTTATTGTTCTGATCTTGGGGATTGTGAGATTTTTTTCCGACTGACGCCGGGCTTTCCAGCAGGTCGAGCTCCTTACGCTATCGCGTGAAAAGGAAAAGCATGCCAGGAAAAGTGACACAACCAAAAACCGCCTTCGCCCGTTTTCGACGCGCAAGTACACGGCGCGGGTGTGGCGATTCAGCGGCGGCGGCGACGTCAGGTATACGTGAGAGCAGAGTCTACTCACCCGAATTCGAGGCGAGGAGCGAAGTGGCCCAGACGCACACCCATACGACGGTGGGAATCAATCCCCGTCGGGACATTGTGGCGCAACCGCTCCTGCTTCAAGTCTCGACGCCCAACATCGACCATCTCTGCAACACGCAGACTACGGGTTTCCGCGGGGCGGGCACCGCCTCCGACAATGTCTTGCTTGACATGTTCCTTTCCGTTGTTTTTAACCGGTGGCCCACTTGGCGCTTTTTCAAGCACCGCGCATCATCTCCTGCCTCCAGCGGTGCGCAGTGGATGCTTCTTCGCCGCCGCCGCCGAGTGCGCTGCGATACTGCGCTCGAGCTCGGCAGGGACAATCCAACGACTTGACTTTCAAAGACTTGGGTGAGGGTGTGGAAGCCCTCTCGAACGTTGCGAAGCGCTTCGCTGAGCGTTTCGCGACCTCTTCTGCCAGATGCTCAGTTCACCTGACGAAATTTTGAATGTGCATATTGGTAAGGGGCGCCCAGCACATTTTGGTCTCCATGATGAATGTCATTTTCAGCAATCACTTTTAAGCTTGCGCGGCTCCAAATTCTTGACTTCAAACACAAACATTTAACTGGCCTGCCTCGCATATAGACAATCAGTGTTAAGCTTGCGCGGGTCCGAATCCTTGACTTGAAGCACAAACATTTAACTGGCTTGCCTCGCATATGGGGAATGCATGTACAGACAAAGAAACGTGAGAAAAGGAGAAAACAAACAATTTGGTCCCCTGGATGGTGGGAAGCTGGTCTCTTATGTTTCCTCTTCTCGCTAAAATTTCGGTTGGGAGTTTCTTCTTGCGCGCTGTTCCTGAGAGCGGATGAAACCTTGGCCGCCTGCCTTCACGCTTCAGCACTGCTCGCGACAGTCACGCTGCAGTCACTCAACGGCGAAGCATGATTCCGACCACCACGGAGAGAGTCTTGGCGGCGCAGTCACTGTCGGGGTCCGGAGCAAGCGTGTCCTCGCGGACGAGGCGACGGACGGGCTTTGAACCGCAGCTCGGCGCGAAACCGCGCTGCGCGGGCGTGATTGCTCGGCACTCCGCTGTGGGGCGCTTTACCGGAACGCGGGCGGAGGAGGAGGGGAGAGGTTGTGGCGAGGAGACGGCGGGGCCGCAGAAACAAAACTGGGACAATGGAAAATGAAATGGAAGGACAGAGAAAGAGGGGGGGGGGGGGGGAGGTAGCGATGAAATTAAATTGTACGAGTACTCGGCGACGTTGCAAGCGCCTGGGTAGAGGTAGGCCAGCGGCAATTCGCAAATGTTTGTCGCTATGGCTGGCGTCGCATTGTGTTCGACTGCGCGCTGTGTTGTGACGGGATCAGCACTCCGTTAACTGGCGCATTTAAGATAGGCGCGAAGTAAGTTCCGCTGTCGAACTGTGCGAGGAAGGTGGCGACGATATTGTTAGTCGTCAGCGGGACCAGAATGTAATAACTGGCCGAAACTAGTTCTACGATGAATGAAATTTCTCTACTCATTCAGTGAGCTATGTCTGACGTCAAAATTAATTAGTAGGAATAAATCAACAGAACTCGAGCAGGACTCAATAACGGCCCTCTTTGCGGCTTTTCTGATTCGCAAGGACTATCGTAACTAAAGCTTTCGGTCAGCCGGGAGAACGTCGATATGTTACCTTTACGAACAGTTATGTTAAAGCAGGCCTAAAGGGACTTCGTTCTATTCCCGACAACAATTTTATTGCCGTCTCTAAGCACACGTCCAATTTAGCAAACAGCGCCGGTGGTATACATTTTGTTCAAGTCTGGCGATCGCATCCTACGGAGGAAGACACGCATAATGGTGAAGCTTGGTGCGCGATGTCAAACAGGCATTTCAAGCCTCCAGCAACAAAACTCGGTGCAAGCAACGAGACAGCGCGACAAAAGCCTGGTGTCAATGAGAACTGAACATGATGCATTTAATCGATGTCAATAAAATCAACTAGCGTGTCGCAACTATAAGGCATTGCAATGGACCTTTTGCAGTTTCTTTTCATTCGTATCGTCGCATGCCTACAATGTCGAATTACTGTGGAGTTGGTTACAGTGATTGCAATGAAGGTAGGAAAATAAAGCATCTTAGTTATACAGCTTCGTTCATCTCAATTTGTCGGATGATATAGGTACAGGGCAGTTACATGTCTCCATCGTTTTGCGCTGTCTTATTGGATACCCTTAACGACGGTATGTACTTCTGATCATCCGATTCTATGCACTGAAGGCATTACAGAAATATCGTGGCAGCATTGTTGCGAGCTCTGTACGGATAAGCGTTTTATTTCTGACACCATTGACAGATCAGTTTGGGGGTGCGGAGCATTATTGTGCTTTACTGTTGTCCGGTATGTGCCTTTAGAAATGGGCTATTGTCATGATAAGGGTTAACGAGTTAAGCGTGTCTGCTTTTTGAGTTGTTGGTAAAGCTGAAAAGGAAAGGTCTTCCCGGTTATGAAACGTACCGTTTTAAGTTTCGTGCAGATTACTGGCAAATGAGAATGCTTTGAAGCTGCAAGTCTTTACTGAGCTCTACCTCTCTACGCAACAACGAAGAGCCTTGCGCTTCCTACTTTACATTTGATTATATCATCGTGTGCCACTCGCAAAATTACTACCTTTTTCCTAAAATGAATTTAGGGATGCTAACTTCTCGGACATTTAAGTTGCTGGTGACACAGATACTGTTTGAGGAAAATAGCAGTGCGCAAACAAATGGCATGGAAGTCAATATAAATCGATGTGCGAGGACGGGACAGGCGTTGGTCCTGTCTTCTCCCATCGATTTATATTTTCTTCAAGTAGGAACCCACATTCCCAGGAACAAGTGCTGCAAGACACCGTTTGCTAAATATAGATATTAGCTACCGTGCCCCGAGTTCTGTGTCACGGCGGATATGTGGCACTAAATGCAAGCTGGTCATCACTTGTAATTTATCAAAATTATGCAATAGGACTGGAGGTAATTTTCGCCCCATGAACTTAGCTTTCACCATCCGCGTGAGCCAAGTTCTGCCCTAGCGAATGTTAAGGAAGGACTTAGCAAATCCTACGCTCACGAACGTGCTGCTTATTCATCGCATTTCGCAAACATTTAGTCTACAAACAGGCTTTACCCTCCGCCACAATTGTTATTTGCAGACAAGAAAACTGTTCCGTGCCCCCCGTTTCGTTCGCGTAGACGTCTCGAGGCTATTCCCCGAATATTTTTGTTGGCCGACAGTTACTTCGGCGTCGCCCCCTGAAGATGCACTTCTCTTTACGACTTCGAGCGGGAACTTTGTTTCGATAACAGCGGATTTCCCATCTCACGAAATAGCAAAGGGTGCATGTGCCCCCGTCCAAGAGCCGAGAGTTCGTGCAGCGCTTGGTTCCTGCGCACTTTGTTTACCTAAAGTAATGGAGAGCCGAGACGGTGACTCTGTCATCCTTTGTCGGTGCACTGTTTCCGCCTGCCTGTTTTCAAGTGCAGAATACGTAGTTTCTTCTTTTCTTTGTAGGGTTCACGTTTCTTGACAAGCGGCAGTGGAAAGCTGGAAGGCGTTGGCTCAGATTACACGCAGCTGCAAATTTCCCAGCGCCTCCCATCTCTATCATTCTTTTCGCTGCGTCGACGTCGGAACCTTCGCTGTTTTATTGCGACACCTCTCTTGGCGGGATGCACGGTACGAGTTGGAGGACCCCTACGTGGTGGGTCTTTGTCAATCTCTGAAAATGCTGGAACAGAAGGGGCACAGCTTCTAACCCCCCCCCCCCCCCCTTTTCATAAGTTGACAAACAGCTCCGTTTAACTCTTTCTTAGTTTTTTTTTTTATGTTTACTCTATAGAAATCTCAGCGAAGAGAACCAAGAAAAGAGTGTGGCCCATTAAATGCTTCGACTCTTCTTTCTATTTTTTTTTACAAGACGCATTTTGCTAAGCCGAGCTAGACTGCATTGGCGCTGTAAATTTATGCATTATGTAGGTGCAAATTCACTGAAAAATTTTGTTTCCTTATTTTTCCAGCGTGTTTCTAAACTGTCCAAATCTTTCCTTTAAAAGTTTCATCACCTTGCTGCGCTTATAGTTGTTTTTATATATCTGCTTGTATGTTTGATCAGATCGTCATTGCAACCCATAGCTTATTGACCGGGAGCTAAATATAGGCTGGCGTCTGGCCCGTGCGGTCAGCAAAGATTAATATCCGCTCCGGTCCTGAATTCTTATAAGGTAGCTGTCAACGTATCCAAAGGCGTCTGGCGCACCACACAACTTGGGCAATCACTTCTGATTATCTGTCAGCAGACCCTAGCAAGAAGTTTGTCAGCAAAGCTATCCATATGAAACTACTGAAGCGTTATCACGAAGCGACAGCTTGCGCAGCACACGCTTAGTTTAGGAGCACCAGTAACTGATTACAAGAGTCAGCACGGAAGGCGACGCCAACCGGATCAAGTTGTTTTGGAACGGCAGCTGGTCCTGAAGCGCAGTGCAGGAGACTTGCTCCAACAGACTTGTTGTAAATGTTAGCGAGACAAAATGCGTTATATTTAAGAGCCCCAGAAAAACAATATCTACAAATTGGCCTTCACTGCAATGGCGGGGCAACCGACTGTACCTGTTATTAACCAATTATCTCGGAGTAATTCTGGATAAGAACTTGCACTGGAAGCCCCATATTGAGGCGATTTGTAAACATTTAGGTGCAGCATGCTTTGCTCTGTATAAATGCCGTCACACTTTTGGGAGGGACACGCTTCGAACTATTTTTTTAAAAATATTTCTAAGCCAGTTATCATACTGCGCCGTATCCTGGGGTAGCACCTACCAGTCTTATTTGGAGCCTCCTAAGGTTTTGCAAAAAAAAGGCAAATCGATTCACTACACTGTCTAACTCCAACGCGCACAGCGATTCTCTTCCTAAGCAGATGGATATACTACCCCTTAACTTATTAGTTCAGTACTGGACTCTACTAACACTACATTCGTGCCTTAAAAACAATTACCCGCCGCACACATCTTATTCACGCTACCATCACTCGTACCGCTACGAACAGAAATTTCCTTCTTCCGAAGGCTAAAAACGTCCACGGAGAAAGGACTAGGACATTCCAGAAGCAGTAAAGCAGAGTGATACTTTTCCTGTATCGCTGAAAAAAATATTATAATTGAGAGTCATTTGAGTGCTTTTTTTTGTTCGTTAAGACTGATGTTTTCTGAATTCCTTTTTGCCGTTGTTCTTGTTTGTTGATTTTGAGTGTATGCGTTTACTGTCTACATAAGAGCGTCACTGAAAAATAAAGATATTTGAATTCTTGAATTCTGTATTGTAATGCATGAGCATTATGCATCGATATGCATGTAAACACTTTTGTTATGCCTGTGATTTGCTGTTGCTGGAAATTAACTGCATGAATACCAACCAGCTTTTAGCTAGGGATTCAGATGTTAGTGTAATCATGCCTCTGTAATGAATGTTTGAAATCGAAATCAATCGGTCGGTCGGTCGGTCGGTCGGTCGGTCGGTCGGTCGGTCGGTCGGTCGGTCGGTCGGTTGGTCGGTCGGTCGGTCGTTTTGAATGATGCCGGGAACTACCCTCGAAGCGGTAGTTCCGGTCACTAAGCTTGTAAGCAACGCATATTAGATGATCGAAGCGTTTTTCATTTATTCAAGCATCCTCGTCTGCCATCATTACATACCCTTTTATGCTCTGCGGCAATAAACACCGCCTTAAAAAATAAAAGGGTGGGGGGATCAACGGAATACGATCACTACTGAACACCTTATCTTCATTTTGTGCTTGTGCTTTCTATTTTTCAGCGCAGAAAGACGAAGAGCACCGGCGAAGGAAAGAGGAGGAAGAAGAACGTGTTCTGGCTTCTTGTCTGCATACGCTGTGAGTATTCATCTGTTCGCCGTTTCTGATTAATCTCAGGCTCATTTTACTGTCATTTAACTAGGCGTACTGAGTTTGAATTATTCTTCCAAAACCGCTGATCCTCGGAGATAACGACACAGCATTTCTCCCCTTGTTTTATTAAGACTGGCCAACAGGGGTACGAGTTCAGGGTTATATTCGATAGGTTTCAACGCGCCGACGTCTGCTATGCCAGCATAATGAAAGGGGGTAGCGTTAAACATGAAACAAGGAGAGATGCTTCACTTAAAACGAGATTGGGGGCTAGAAGCACGCAGCGTTAATTCTGTCGCGTATAGCTTTGCTCAAGCAGGTGATAAACGCTTAAAGGTCACTGTATAAAAAATGCCCATAGTGTAACAAATTTCCATTGAACACAGCCCCAGAACTTTACTCGGACGCAAAACGGCCACAGCATTTGTGCAGCAATCAGCGCGTCGCATCTGAAGTATTACCGATGTCTTGCATGGAACTGTTACAGCTAAGTTTTTCTGTTAGCTCACCTAACGGCAGCTTATGCTTGCCTCCGAAAGTGCACGAATGTTTGCTGTCATGGCAGGAGAATCTAAGTTTTTGAACTGAATTATTATATATAAGCACGGGGATCACTCGATGAATCGTTGATAACAATGAGCAGCAGTATTTTGTATGCTGTCGGCCGCCGCGGTAGCTCAGTGGTTATGGCGCTCGGCTGCTGGCCCGAAAGATGCGGGTTCGATCCCGGCCGCGGCGGTCGAGTTTCGATGGAGGCGAAATTCTAGAGGTCCGTGTACTGTGCGATGTCAGTGCACGTGAAAGAACCCCAAGTGGTCGAAATTTGCGGAGCCCTTCACTACGGCGTCCCTCATAGCCTGAGTCGCTTTGGGACGTTAGACCCCCATAAACTATAAACCAATGTATGCTGTCTACGGTCAAGGTTTCCTCTGTGATTTTCACCAGGGTGCAGGGCCATAGCGCATGCCTTACACACATGCAGAGCACTGCCTTCTAAGCATGTTAACCGTAGAAGGCGTGCCGCCTTTGGCCACTGTAAGAGTGACGCCTTACGCAAAACTGCATAATCATCGAGTCGTCGTAGAAGTTATACACTTTTTTTTTACAAAGTAGAAGCCTGCGCGAGTTGGTAGACGGTCATTCTAAAACAGCTTCTTCGTCCGTGTCTTGTTCGCGCTGTTTCAGAATGACTTTTTTTCCCCTATGTGGAAGATCTTGCACCCGTCGGTGCAGAGCACAGTTCGCGTAACAAACGCACAAATATTCGTCACAATGATTACATTGTGGAGGCGTGGGCAGTTTTCCAGTGACTGTGCAGCCTTATCACAACTTTGAAACACACAGCTGTACGCTCAGCTCTAGCGCTACTCCAATCGCTACAGAGCGGTCAGTTGTGCCTCTATGAGCGTCTGAGAATGAGCCGTTCGCACGTGCGTCCCATTAAGCTTGGAACCCTAGTCCCAGCTGTACGCCTCGAACGGCTTTTCCAGCTCAGCACGTGGCAATGCCTCTGCGGCGCTGCTGCGCGCATCAAGGTTGTTTCGCACGTCCGTATTTTTATATCTCACAGTCGGCACAAGCGCAGCAGCTGCGCGCCGCAGCGTTACGGACTCGAGCGAGTCTACAGGCCGGCCTGCTTTTCGCTCTGTGCACCTGCCGTTTCAGGTTGCTCTCATTTTGATAGAAGCGGTGTTCGCGCGTGAACCGCTTTGGAGCGGTAAATCCTGCAGTCGTAAGCGCGCTGTCATGAAACAATTGTACCTGACTTGTACGAGCGGGTAATGGTTGCAACGGGTTGATAGCCTTTACAGATTTGTTCTTTTCTGGTTATGTTAACGCGACGCCATTGCGGGTGCGCCGGCACTGTTGTGAGCGGAGGCGAAGCACGTCCTTGATAGAGGAGCGGAAAGCTTAATTCCACTCGTCGCGATGACCGCAGAGGTGCGCTGCAGAGCTGTGACGTCACCTCCCAAGTACAACCGAGGAGAAGACGCTCTGAGACACGTATCGCGTCATACTCTATGTTTGCGATGTAGTTACCTTCATCAACCGCCCGTGTTCTCGCGTGTTCAACTGGCAGTTTGTCGCGCTGTGCGTTGCGAGCCGTCGTCTTCATCACCTTACATTCGTGCACATGGAAGCGCGTCAGCCTGCCGTAGTGCTCTCGCGCTGCCCACGGTCAATAGTGAATATTAAGCAACTAAAAAACAAACTGCCTGCGTTATCGTGTCATACGCTCAAGAAGGACCCGAAGAGTCTCCAGAGTTTTTTTTTTTATTTTAAGAGGTTTGAATGGTGCACCGGCCTGTGAGCACCCGCCTCTAACGAGGGAGTTGCGGGTTAGGCACGCCCAGTGCCGCCGCGCACCCACCGAATGTCCAGTGGGTTTTTCCTGGTTTTGCGCTCGGCTCGGCTACTGATCCGGAGTTCCCGGGTTCGAACCCGACCGCGGCGGCTGCGTTTTTATGGAGGAAAAGCGCTAAGGCGCCCGTGTGCTGTGCGATGTCAGTGCAAGATTCTCAGGTGGTCGAAATTATTCCCGTGCCCTCCACTACGGCACCTCTTTCTTCCTTTCTTCTTTCACTCCCTCCCTTATTCCTTCCCTAACGTCGCGGTTCAGGTGTCCAACGATATATGTGACAGATACTGCGCCATGCCCTTTCCCCAAAAACCAATCATTAATTAATTCATACATTCTTCAGAGGAGAAATGCAGGAGGGTTTTTGACCCCACGGCAGTGCTTGGTAAAGCTGCCCGTGAGTTTAATAATTAAAAGTAAATATAATCAATTCTCTGAATTCGGTTTACACGCCAACATCCGACCAAAAAAATCATGGTCAAATTTCGGCCCAAACCAGCCATAATGGTTTCTTCTTGTTGGGTTGGATTGCGGCTTGTTTTCCGGACCATGAGCATTACAGATCCTTCACTATACGGCGTCTGTCATGGGTTGAGGAGCTTTGGGACATTAAACCCCGATAAACTAAACCGAACCAGTTCAGATCCCCTTCCGCCGTTGTTTTAAACTGCACCGACAGAAAAAATTAACAAAAGACGTTATTGTCTCTGCTTGTTTTGGCGCATTACTCTTCTTCATAACGTTTTGAGCGGCTGATGTAACAAAAAAAAAGCTTATGCAGCTTAGCCATGTACAAGAGCCAGTTCAAGAACAAAGGCGATGTGCTTCTTATTTGTTCTTGACGACTGTAAAGTAGCACGACAAATCGCACAGGATTCAGGCTTGTCTGAAGATAAACACATACATGTTATTTTAGGCAACGCATTGTATCACATGTCGAAGCACCCCCGGCTTGCCTCGTTTCATCAAGAAGTTAGGGCTGAAACTCGTGGGTATTTTTTTTCTTTGTTGGATGTGCAAAGCAAGCATTAAAAAGGTCATCGTCGCGAAAAAGTAATAAATGAATATAGAAGCTGAATGAATATAGAATGAATATAGGTGCGTGAAAATTACATTTCAATAAAATCCACAAAATCAATAAAGAGGCACAAGGCGTTGTAGCAAAAAAAGAGAAAGCGTATTGGCCAGCAGAACGAAGGATTAACGCCGCTTCTGGCTCTCATCTCGGCGTCGCAAAGAAGAAATCGTAACCGGAACTCGGAATCGTATACGGCTTCTAAAATGAGATGACAGCCTGGTGCGGTATCTGTAGTCGTATAGAAATCCTATTCTGCGTTGTAGGCGAGGTGCTTATGTCGAAAGCTTCAACAAAATAAAGCTCTGTCAAACAAGCGGGATAAATTATTTGATTTGTCGAAGGGGGAAAATGTCGACTACTCATAGAGGGCTCAGTTTAGTGTCAGGCTGTTATAGTTTTTATTAAACGCTTTTAAGGAGTCTTCTAAATAATGTCATGAGGCCGCTGCATACTTCCTTATTTTAAAGCGAAAGCTTTATTACGCCAGCCAGCGAGTCATTCCGGCTCGTCGCGTACTTCAGCCGTATGCCGTGTGCCGTCGCCTACGAAAGACCTTGAGCCGCCGTAGCATAGCAACGCCGCAGCCGCGCTACAACAGATGGCGCCGCCGTCGACGCCGCTGCCGTCGCCGCTCGCTCCACCAGATGTGCTCCGCTGGGGTAGAGGGAGAGGTGTCGCTTCGCGGGGTATATATATATATATATATATATATATATATATATATATATATATATATATATATATATATATATATATATATATATGCGCTTCGCCTCAGTGTATTGTAGTCGGTATGGAGAGCGCGAAAGAGACGCAACAACGACAGAACAAAGCGAGGAAGAGACAACGCGCTCACGACTCGAGAAGCGTCGTAACGAAGATGCGGCTAGAAGAACGCGCGCCACGTCCCGGAGCAACTGTTCAACTGCGGAAGAGACCGGTTTGAGTTCTCGAGAGCGTCGGAATGAGACGCTGCGTAGACGACGTGCCGACGAAACGAAGTCTTCGCAATTCAGCTAGGGTTAACGAGAGCTAAATTACAGCCAATTTTTATATTAAATTTCTACATATTAAATACTCTGCAAGAGTGACATATGCATTATTGTGACCTGAGAATGTTAACTGAGAAGGTTCAGGAACGAGGGCCAGTCGTATAGTTGTTGGTTTTTAAAAGTTTCAAATTTCATTGGTTAATTTCTCCTCTGAGTGGTCCAATGCGGAAGTGCACCTGAACACAATCTCCGCTTTCAGCACTGTACATACATACAATACCCGGGAGTGTGTCGAAACACTTTTAGACTGTGTCGTGTTTTGTGCGAAGTGCCACCGAGACTGACGGAATTCCGACGCTGCCAGATAAAGGTCGATATACTAGGATACAAACAATGGGGATAAGTTTGAATAAAGAAGTTCTAAAAAGCCATTTCATTTAGCTTGGGCCGATAGCAGCGCTATCCAGTGCGCATTTTCTTTGAACGCCAACTGCTTGCTAACTTATCCGTTTCTTCTTCCTTTTCGTCTTACGAATCTGAGTGCTCTCTTTCTCGCACCGAACTCTCTGGTCTGCAAACTTGGCCCGGGCGAATTAAACTGCCGAGGTGGCGTTTTTCACCGCTTTTCTCCCATGCCTGTGAAATCTTAATCAAGAGATTTCCATTTTCGCACTCTTATTCTAAGCCTAGCGACATACCAGCTTTGTGAATATTTTAATTGCTCACCAGAGATCACATCAAAAAGAATTTCTGTGCGAACACAACTGTTGGTGCTATTTGTTTAGGTTGGCAGAAACTACAAAGTTCAGCGTGGTGTCTGTTTAGCTCATGAAAAAGGAAGCGTGTAAACTACGACTGGTCAACTAATTAATGCGGTAAATTGCCTTACATACCTTCATCAGCCCAGGTTTTGTTAAGATTGCCGTCCAGGTAACTAAAACGGGAAAATATGAAAGAGGAAACACTGGTAAATGTGATTTTCGCAAATGATATTCCTGGTTTTCGAGTCGCCGTCTCATATCTACACATCCAAACGGAATGTGTTCTATATATTTTGAAACCTTCTTTTTCTTCTTGACCGTTAATCAAAGTGGTTTTATTTATTCTAGCCAGCGTTCCGTCAGTGTTATTTATTTAGGCTGTCGAAAGCTTTGCTCTCATTAACATCTACATCTTATTAGAGCAGCAAGCAGCCTATCCAGGTGTTGATTTATTCTCTAGAAGAATTTGGTTTCGCATTAATGCTAAATACAAGTTTACTGAGAAGCAAGACGGAGGAAAATGATCGCGTATAGTTTTGGACTAACACTGACCACAGTGAACTCCGATAATTTCACGGAATGGATTATCAGGGAACCCTTGTTTAAATTTTATGCGTCTAGGCTGGTATCAAATTTATACCTGCGTGTTAATTTTCTAAGAAGGCATGGGGCAGCATCAGCTTATGGGGGAAATGTCTTTTTTTTCTGAGCAGCTGTGTCCATTTACACATTTCAGAGGCTGCCAAACTCCTGACAAAAGGCAACAAGGAGCGCCACGAGCACCTGACCTCTCGAGGTACTCGTAGTTTACATACCTGAAATTCCTCACAAGTGCACACACACAGCACGCACGCATGCGCCCACGATTGCAGATATAATTTTGAAGCACAAACCAAGGCGATTTTGAAGCACAAATCAAGGCAATTGATGGCATTCCAAGTATTCTTTAACGTCTTCTCAGCGTAAGAGTGAAATTCTGATTGAATTTCCTTTTACGCAACAGATCTGCTTCGACACTGCGATCGAGATTTGGCGCTTGTAGGCAAGTAAGTACCACGCCGGAGTGGCTATGCAACAACATTGCGCGCACTTAAAGTCGGCACTGAAGTTGAAAAAGCACGGAAGTGCATTTGTCTCTTTAATGACTTAAGCTTTTGATATAAGCGGAGATTGAATTTATCTGAATGCCTTATTGTTTGCTGCCTACAAAGAGCGAGCATGTCGACCGAAGCACGGTGTCCTGAATCAACAACCGAAGAGCAGAAGGCCCCTACTGCAGGTGAGCTTGATGTGTATGCTTCAGAGACGTAACATTCGAGGCGCTAAGTTCGCGACAAAATTCGCCTTTTCGTCTTCGTCTAATTCAAACCGCCGACGAGGCCATCGGAACAGAACCTTCAGGCACATAAAGTGAACCCGTGTTGTTCAGCGTGTATATGTTGTGCTCCACTCTTTTCTGAAGCGGTCGTTCCATAGCGCGTCCTTTTACTTACGCTCCCTTTCTTGCTGTGTTCTTGTCGTAATTAAACGTTTAAAACTTCACTGAAATCTAAGCCATTGTGAGTAATTTCTCATTCGAAGCATGAAGCCTATTTGGCAAACACGCGATGCTTACGCAGGTGATGTTGCGGACGAACTAGGGTGTTTGCAGCCAAGCGTACGTGCGTTAACTACGTCACGCGCTTCCTACCGTTATAGCCCTGTGATTCGATCTGCAGAGCTCTAGGCACCCCGTCTACTAGACACAACCTGAACTGTTACATCATTACTCGCCGATGCGCCTTAGTACGCACTTAATGGCCGCATTTTATCTACTGCCCTTTCCAATTCTTCTATTCTATCTTTTCCGCACCGTTCTCCTTCCGTCTTTATCTCCCAAATTATCTTCCCCATGCAAAGTAGCATGCCAGCGATTTTTAAACGCCGGCTAAATTATGTTCTTTTTAATTAAAGTGTTTCTCTCTCCCACTATTTGACGCCAGCTGTCCCGAATGAACGAGCAAGCTTCGAAGGCTGCAATACTGCGTTATCAAAATTATTAACACGAAAGCATTACTATAGGCTAAGTCGGCACTGGTAGTGTCCGCTAAATGTGTCCGCAAAACGTGGAAGCAAGAGCGGCGTGAAGTACATGGTCAGCGATTAAACAATATCGAGTCAGAGTCATTAGTCATTACAATTAGTTATTAAGTAGTGATTTATCATTGATGACACTAATCAATTACACTGATTTACTATGCTAATAAGGAGGGATATTAACGGATGTATTTAACGATGCTAATTGGCGGGGCAAATTACTGAGCCCATGTAACGTCATAGGGGTCTGACGTCATCCCACACATCTGATGATGTCACGCATACAACCAATTAGATTAAAGCAAAAAACGGAGCCCTCAATGTCGGTGTCTGAGAAGTAGGATGATATGCAGGTTTTCAAATAGTTCTAGAACATTCCATATGGAGTCATATGGACAAGAGCTATGACTAGGAGTCACCAGCGTCGCGGTAAACACTAATGCTTTCGCATTTCACCATTGTAGTCTCTGCAGTGCTGTATAAGTTTTTGGCGTCCATTGCTTCAATATTGAACATTTGTAGCAGCCTATATCAATGTTTTACTTATCACTTAGGCACAAGTGCGAGTATATTAGTTGTTCTTGTTATCTTATGCATCCTGTGCAGTGAGAAAAGGGGAAGGGCAATAACTGTAGAGATAATGATATAATTTACTCTTGTTATTATTCACATGAAGGCACTAATTCTTTGGTTAGTCGTTCGTCACAGTTATTTTCGTCGTTTTTGGGGAACAGTCGGTAGTTTGCCTTTGCTGGCCGCTCAAAGAAGGTTCGCGTTTCTGCTTCAGGGTAGGTGACCTAGAGCTGGTCATTAAAATTAGTCAAAAGAAACGCAGTACCTGTGCACTGCTTTTTGAACAAAGCACTTGAAAACCAGTGCGCAGTTGCAGGCACAGAAAATGTGATAAATAATACAAGTTTAGGCAATTACGTTACATTCATGTGAACATTTTTGGACATTAAAGTAAAACAAAAACGAGCAGCTTCAAACAAGACGAGTAACAAATAAATGACAATGCTTACTCGGTAAAGCATTGTCAGCCGGACATATACGTATGTTTAAATACAGAAAAGAAAAGGGGAAGCATTATTCAGTTATTCGAAATTAAATATTCATTATCTGTAGAAAATCCCCAGACACCATTTGAACAGAGCACTGGTCCAGTTCCTTGTAGTGTTTAGTCGCAATATAAATTTTGCCCTTATACTTGAAATCAAGTCATATGCTTGAAGAAATGAACGCCTTCGACCATAATCCTTGAAGTAGGGCAAGCGTTAGAAACGAGTCTGTTGTTACTCCAGACAGAATTTTTGGCAAATATTTTATATATTCTTCCTCCCCATTCGTCGTTTCTGAAGTCCATCGAGGTCTGGGCACGAAGAGTTGTTAATGGAAGCCTAAACATCGCTTTGATCACGACCATCATCATTAGCCCCACTACGCCCAGTGCAGGGCAAAGGCCTCTCCCATGTCTCTCCAATTAAACCTGTCCTTTGCCAGCTGCGGCCACCGTATGCCCGCAAACTTCATAATCTCATCCGCCCACCTAACTTTCTGCCGCCTCCTGCTACGCTTACTTTCTCTTGGAATCCACTCCGTTGCCCTTAAGTACCAGCGGTTATCTTGCCTTCGCATTACATGCCCTGCCCAAGCCCATTTCTTTCTCTTGATTTCGACTGGGATGTCATTAACCCGCGTCTGTTCCCTCAACCACTCTGCCCGCTTCCAGTCTCTTTACGTCACACCTATCATTTTTCTTTACATAGCTTGGTGCGTTGTCCTTAACTTGAGCTGAGCCCTTTTCGTTAGCCTCCACGTTTCTGTCCCGTAGGTGAGTATTGGTAAGATACAGCTGTTGTATACGTTTCTCTTCAGGGATATTGGTAAACTGCCATTCATGATCTGAGAGAACCTGCCATACTGGTCACGGCTTGCTTGACGTAGAGGCCGGTGGCGAGCACAGGTGGTGATAGCAGGAGCACAAGAACACAGGAACAGGCAGGTCCACCAGCAGCAGCGTCGTCGTCGGCACGCGAAAATCGCGCATCGACTTTCTCTTCGCTACACTACCTCCCTCATAAAGAAGCATCGTCCCGATGCTAACCCGAGAGCAAAAACACGCGGCGGAAAACCACACACGGGCCCAGAAAATCCTTCTGGCCGATGTAAAAGGCAATGGAAAATGCAGGCGATTATCGCGCGTAATACAGCTTAAGCCGGACAACGTGCACAATTTCAGGGCGGGGGGAACGACGAGATGACGGTCGCATTCCTTCGGGCAGCACCTCATAGCTCAGTTCATCGATGCGGCGAAGAACTGTATACGGGCCAAAGTAGCGCTTCGTGAGTTTCTCGGAGACACCACGACGGCGTATCGGCGTCCACACCCAGACCTTGTCTCCAGGGTACAAATGGACGTCACGTCGACGGAGATTGTACCGACGAGCGTCTGTATGCTGTTGGTGCTGGAGGCGGAGTCGAGCGAGTTGCCGCGCTCGCAGACTAGACGGGCATCATCGACTACGTCGACAGACGGCTCGTGTGGCAACATAGCGTCTAGCATCGTGGTGACCTGTCTGCCATGCACCAGTTGGAAAGGGGACATACCTGTCGTCTCCTGGACAAAAATTATTGTGGGACGATAAAAAGAACGAAAAGGAAAATGTCCCTGCCTTGAACTGCCGAGCCCTCTCGTCCTTTCGCCAAATTCGGTGGCTACTGGCATGACCTAATATGAGAGTTTGAACGGCTGGCTGCTGCAACGGTCACCGGAGGCTATAAAAACAGAGCCGTGCCGAACGGAGCAGCAGGCGGGGAGCAGAAGTAGACATCGAGCGAGTGAGACGCTCCTCCGGGGCGTCGCCGCGCTGCTTTGTGCGAGCCCGTTGTGCTGCCGGACAGTGTGCCGATATTGTAACGCCCTTGTTTTTACTGCACAGTCTGCGTCACCCGTGTGTAGAGCACTTGATCAGTGCGCAGCACGAAGCAAGAACTGAAATTCGAAATCAGCACTTGTCTTCACGGCTCGTGGCCACCTTGTTGGCAGGTCTGTGTGGCTCCACTTCCGCGCAAGCATTGCCTCTAGAAGCTAGAAGCTGTGACTAAGGGTCAATTTTTATGCACTGGAGTGCGTCCCTCGAGCGCTCTACACAAGGGTGACGCAGACTGTACATATACAGTTTAATACTGTATATGTCCAGTTTTCGCATCGCCTTTGCTTAATATGTTGCACACTAATCCGAGGCAGTTCTGGAAGACTGTTAGCCCCAAATCCCCCCAAAATTTATCCTATTTCCAAACAAGGAATTTCGAATGTCTTCAATGCTACTTTATCTTGAATATTTACCTCAGAGGCAGGCAATCAACTGCCTGACTCTCCACCCCCCATCACTCACCTATGCCTGAAATAGCGTTTGACGCTAGCGGCACTCAAGTTAACTTCCTCCGCTGGCATAGATGGTATTAATTCCAAAATATTGAAGAGTACTAAACACAACTAGCGTCCTTTTATCGCACATTTTTCACCAGTCGCTTTCATCTGGTGTTGTTCCTAAAGACTGGAAAGTGGGGAAGGTGATTGCAGTTCCAAAAAAGGTAACCCGTTTTCTTAAAATAACGCAATTTCTCTCACAAGTGTTTCATGGAGCACATAATTTAGCCTCACGATGTAAACTTTCGCCTAGTTGCCAATTTCTTTTATCCTAACCAGCACGCTTTCCGCTGGGGACTGTCTTGCGGCACTCAGCTAGCCGTCTTTATGAATGATATAAGCTCTAACCTTGACAACAACAATCCGGTCGACGCCTTGTGCCTGGATTTGGAAAAAGCACTCGATAAAGTATCCCACAAACGTCTGTTTCTAAAACGTTCATCTCTATCCCTCATTGACTTAGTCTTTAATTGGATGCAAGACTTTTTAATCAACCGTTATCAACTCGTACACACTTACAATGACTCCTCCCCCTTGTCCCCCATTATTTCAGGCGTGCCACAAGGCTCAGTCCTCGCGGTCTTCTTTTATTCTTAATTTATATTAGTGATCTTCCAAATAACATCTCCTCAAATATCCGCTTATTCGCAGACGCCTGTGTGATCTATCGGCCTACCGTTCTATGTGGCAATGTGCTGGTGTACCAGCACATCGCCACTCCTGCTGCATGAGCCATGACAAGGCCCTGTACCCACCATCAGCTCGTAAATCAGGACATCTTTTCTCATTTTTCATAAGAAAGCCCAAGGACTGGAATGACCTTCCTGCTGCTGCTGTCATCCATTGCAATCACGACCACTTCAATAGTTCCATTGAAGAACTCATCTGTCAGCGAATGCCCACCCCTCATGTAATATCCCTGCACAGGGGCAGTTGAGGCAGTCGAAACAAGTAAAAATAAATAAATAAACGTTTCGATGACTCATCGTCGCCTTCACCACGCTCAGCTCTGCACAACAGTGGCAGCAGGCTGAGATGCCCAGTCCCAACAGTGGTAGCAGCGGTGGGGAGCCGAGTCCTAACAACGCAGACGTTACGCCATTTCTCGGATTCTCACTTTTAGTTCAGGGTATGGAAACAGACGCAACGATATGTTCAGACTAATGGCGCCATTGGGTCGTTAGGTGCGAACCACTGTTTTCAACAAACCGACGCCCCTCTTACGCCCAAAAGCAGCAGAATCTCCACTCTAAAGAAAAATAAATGAAACAAACATCACCCATACGTTTTTTTTTTTTTACAGGTGAGATTAGACGAAGCGTAAAACGTGTGGCCCATTTATGGCCAGTGAACACGCTGAAAAACGCAGTAAGAACGACGAATTCAGTCAGAAACGAGGCGTCCTGCTTCAAAGGGCACCGCCATGTTTGTCACCGAGTGAATGCAACTTTCTACTCGTCATCCTACTGACCAATGAGAATCGGCTTAACTTTTCCAGCGGAAGAAATCGGTCTTGGACCGATCAGGCTTTCCGCTGGGTATTTCGGCGGAATCTCTGCCGCGTTGCGCTTGCTCTCGCCACCGAGTGCCCAAGTGTGAATGCGTCATAAGGCTGCCGCGGCTGACCTTGGGTGCTCCAGCGGCTCTGTCGCGTCGCTTGTGGTGAAAAGTCCCTGAAGAACCCGCGGCGGAGGCCCTGCGTAGCTGCTCCCTCAACGCGCGTACCCCACCCCCTCACCTCCTCGCGCGTGTCTGCCGATAGCGGTTGACGGTATAGGCGGCGGCGACCCGATAGCGCTTTTCTCATTCTACTCTTTTAAAGGCGGAGCTTAAGCGTCCTCCAAGTTTTCAAAGCGAAAGCTTTACTGCCCTAGCGGCGCCGATTTCGCCGTGGGCTGCAGTTGGACCTTCATTTGACCGCAGCTGCGCCGCCGCCGCCGGCTTGGCGCACGCGCTCTCCGCAGCTGGGTCGCCGCCTGACAGCGTGACTGGTCAGTGCGAGCTTGGCCATGCGTGAGAGCGACGAGGCCGGGCAGTCCTCTCTGAGCGTTGCGCGGGAGTCTGAGCCGTCGTCGTCGGAAAGCCGCGTCTGACCACCCCGCAGATACCGCCCGGCGAGCTGCTCCGCCGGAGAGGGTCTGCATTGCCAAGCGCGCCAAGCTAGCGTCAGAGATTAAGGAAGAGCGAGCTGGCGCGCAGGGGCGTGCGAGCGCAGACACCGTGCGGGAGAACGCCGAGGTTACGCATCGTATACGCTCTCGCCATAGCCTCTTCCTTCCACGGTAACCTTCCTCATCCTGCAGCCCGGCTAACCACCCTCATGGTGGGCCTTGCGGCAACCACCTTCAGCTTACGCCTTACGCTCTAGCCATACATTCCTCCATCCACACTCCGGTTAAGCTTTCCTACAGTCTCCTTGCTTTCCTACAGCCTCTTAATCTTTCCTACAGCCTCCTCCGACGGCAACTGCCCTCCGGGCGGTCCTCGTGGTAACTGCCTATCGGCTACGGATTCCTCCACACACGCCATACATTCCTTCTTTCGCGGTAACCGAACTTAGGGTGGTCCCCATAGTAGTGCACCGACTGGGTATTCCGACGACTACGACATACTGCTATTACCATTACTGCGCGAAATCCAGGAACGGGCGCTTAACAGCTGTCGCTGTAAAATGTTTCATATCGTTCGGTTAGGCGACCCGATGCCGATAGTGTCTACTTTGGAGTGGAGGCGCGCAATCTTTCACGCCACGTTGCTTGTGAGCAGTAGAACTCGAGCTCAATTTTAAAACGCAGTACTCACATTACTGCCGATTTGGCCGCTACAGCACAGCGGTCAGTGTAGTTTGCCCTTGCCCAACTGTGCGTCCAGTCTGTTTATTAGGAGGAAGGCATACACGGCACCGCTGAATAGTCTTTGCATGATAGTAAAGTATTACCGTGCAGTGCATGACTCATTTGAGGAAGCAATCCTACATCCTAAGGACTGACGCTTAGTGCGCATGCCAGCAGCAAAGATGAGCTTTGAGCAGTAAATGAAGACGGCACGCTTCTCTGCCTTCCATTGCTGACAAGTGCCCCTTTCAGAAAACATGTTATTCCCCCGAGTTTTTCTCACCACTTTCGGCGGCCACAGGAGGCCATGTGCTCTGGCGCGGCACTTGGAAAAGAAAGCTTCGGTACACACTGGCGTTCTGTTACAAAGACGTGCGGCCTCGGTTGTTACAGTAATGGCTGTCTTAAGGAATAGGTTCTCTGAGCAAAAACATTCATCGTTGTTTACGTCCTACTGCTCCACCCGTGCAGCGTACTCCCACGAAGCCAAGTGCGAGTCCAAGAAGCAGAAGCCCCGCTCCGTTACCATCGATAGCCTACCGCCGGCAGTGAGTCCTGGTAAGGCAATGCCTTCCCTTAAGCCTTTCGCCATTGAATGCCGCTGGCGGTTCTTTTGTGACCTGCCAGCAGGAAAAGTGCTTTCCGCGAAATTTCACTCGAGGCGTTCATTCCAGTTATCTGGACTAGAAATCAGGCACAGTACTGTAAACCTAACGAAAGCGCGCTTTGAAGCACATTGCGTAGCCCTGCTCAGAGGTGAAACATGTCTCCTGCTAGTCTTTGTAATCTTAACTTTGTGGTTGTGTACTCCGAAATCTGCTGCCAAGTGTGACAACGAGAAACCCCGGGCATTAAAGTGCGAAACGTTCTGTATTGTATACACAGCAAACAGTAGCTATTATTTCGCACTGCGCCATCAAGAAACTGGCCTTGTCTTATGAAACACTTCCGTGAAGCGTTGAACCTATAAGTGTCGTTTCCAGAGTTGAGTTATCTGCGTGATCATAAAACAGGCGAAACTCATCTTGATATAATGTTATTGAAAAAGTTAGCTTCGCTTTGTGAATAATGCGGTATTTTACTAAAAAAATTATGATAACGCTTATATTTTCAACAACCTTGTCACTGCTTGTGTTGCTCGCTGACTGGACTTTAAGCCTGATGCTTGGTATAGGATCTTTCGATCGACGCTCCCAACTAGGTTTCGCAGCAAGATACTGTCGTGCTGTGCTCCACGAGTAGTATAGACGCGAGAGTCTCCATACTATAGGTGTTCACAAAGCTTGAAATATCCCAGTGTTATGATAAACTGCTGAATACTGAACTGTGATTTTGAAGGTTGCTGTTAGCATTGATTTTGTAGGTTGCTATTAGCATATAGACCTGAGCAAAGTTTAAGAACGTGTTAAACACACTTTCCAGCTGCCACATCTGTAAAGTAAGTATATCACAGTGCCGTGCTCCCTTCCGAAAGATGGCCATAATATTTTTTTGGCTTTTTAGAGGCGAGACGTTCTCGTATACTTATGAGTAAATACGTGAAAGAACCTTTTTCGGGAATAAGACTGTGGCTTAATAAAAAACCAAACGTTTTGTCCAACACAGGTCGTTCAACAAGCGAATCTCCTCTACAAAAATGTTTTCATTTTTCGAGCGAGCACAGATTGGTGCTTGTAGAGGAAATATACCAAGTGCTCCTTTAACGCAAGCGATGGTCGCTGAGTGACTTTTGTCAGCCGTGTGTTAACCTCTTATTTCGGCAAATAATCAGTTCCTGTGCTGCAGGCGCTAGGTACTTGTACGTGACTACAGGTTTAAGAAATTGAAGGAAAACCAAGGAAACAATTCAAGCACAGAAGCGATACGTTGTTGGTACCTCTAGAAACAAAGTAATAACGCGTAAGCCTGTGTTGTATTGTAGCCCAAAGCAATTGTAGCATCGTTCTGTTCCTAATTTCCAGAAGAGAAGAGAGCGCTTGCGCCAGCCCTGCAATCATAGTCGTCATCTTCATTGCCATCGGTATCATCGTGGCCTACGTAGTCGTCATGCATGAAAACGGTATGTATGCTTCGGGATCGACCGGCTCGTACTATGTGGCGCGCAATAGCAGCAGCGAATGGTAAAAACAATTTAGAGAATAACAACTCAGAACAGCGCACATAGCATGGCAGGAGTACTTGCCATTCGTTTATACTCCAGAATTCGAATTTATAATGCAGATTTCGAATCCAGAATCCAGCTGATCCCGACTCCTGCCAAGGATGCTAACACCGCTAAGCTGTGGCCCACACTTCCATTCTTTACAGTGAGGTGGTAAATTTGACCCCCTCCATTGCCTATAAATTTATCATGCTCCTGTGCCCTGTCATTGATGCAACGACCCATCTGGCCTATGTAGACTCTTCCACGTATCAATGAGATCTCGTACACCATGCTGACAGCGCAGGAAACGAAAGGCCTGCCATGCCACTTTTCGCACTGGGCTTTCTTCTTTTTTTTCTTTTTCTTTGCCCTATCCGCGAGCATAACCCCCTCAGCTTTCTGGGCGTGGAGAACACGACAGGTACGCCATGCTGACTTTCAACTTTCTTGAGGCTGTGCGCCACTCGGTGCATATAGGCGACCCAGTGTGGTCGCCTAGTCTCCAGCTTGGTATGGTTTTTCTCATTCCTTTCATTTGTCGAAGGTTGTCCACAAATTTCAGAGCACGGGAAGCCGGCCATTTAAAATGCCCTGGTTCGTACGGAAGTCATTGCTTTTTTCCTCGGGAGGAATACATCCGGCATACTCGCCCTTCTAAAAGCTTGATCTAAATATGCGCATGGGCTATTCTCTCCTTGTAATTCACCATGCACCAACTGGCCCCACAGGCCGTTATTCTGAAGCGAAAACTGAACAGATGTTCAAAATCTTTAAAACATGCTCATTTTTAGGGAGCGTACGCTTGCAGTACCCGTCGGAGTGGCTCCGTGGCTAAAGCTTTATGCCACCTAGAATAAGGTCTCGGGTTCAAAACCCGGTCGCGGAGGCCACATTTTTTTCGTTCTTAAATATAAAAACGGCTGTACGCTCTGCGATGGAAGAGCTGGTTCTGAAAAGCCAGGAGCTAAAAATTAATCCTGAGCCCACCAGGCGCATCAAGAAAATCTGGAAAGCTGGTGTTTTTTCGCAGTTTTATCTGCGCTGAAATGCAAACATACTGAACTAAACTGTAAACAAGAATCAACCTAAACTGAAGCATAAATGGTTCACGTCACTCTTTAGATTTCATATGTGCAATCGTTTGCTCCATTAATATGGAGAAGAAGTGTGGTAAGCGACCTATGTTACTTCCTTCATTAATTAATTGAACATAAAGGACGGTTTCTCCTCTCTTCAACTCTAATTTTGAAATGAAGTTTTCTGGGCTCAAGGCTGCGAAATGCCAAAATAGAGTAGCAAAAGCACCAAACTGCACCGTCCGCATCGCCACATGGCCTATTGTCTACTTGTGGGCAGTCATGGGATAATGGCGGTGAGTGACAGCGTGGCTGGCACGCTTCTGCTGCGGAACAAGATGTCCGATTGTCTCCGTTTTACACTACAACTGCTCCTCTGAAGGCCCTCTCGTACGATACCTGACCTTCCTTTCTTCGCGCCGCCTTCCCGCTCGAACCCCTGATTGGGAGTCACTCTCTCAGCTTATCGAGGTGTGGCTGTTTTGCAGTCAACTGTACAGTGTGGTGCACCGACGTGGAAATGCACGCTCGTCATTACCGGACAAAAATTTAGAATATTGAAATATTGCAAGATACTGTTAAGGAAGTATTGTAGGCAATAATCCGTTCTTCCGATGCGCACCAAAATCTTTCTTTTAAAATTTTTCCATCATTCTCATCGAGCAGGTAAGACTGCCATAGAAAACCAAGGAGCCGTTTTTGACGATTTCAAAAACGTTAAAGGCACTAAAATGCAGGCCTGCCGACGAGAGCTCTGCGCGTATGTTGATAGTTATAGGGAAATCTTAATGTAATAAAATTGCGTTCATAAATTTTTTCCCGGCGAAAAATGTCTTTTGTCTAGAATTGTTGGGTATGGGTGGATGAGAGTTTTAAAGCTGAACTCTTGATAGAGTTGATGAGGCTGCATTTTATATAAAGACATGAAGATGAAGCAGTGTGTCACGCCAAGTTACTTGCGGAGGGGATTCTTATTTTTAGCCTATTCTGCTATGGTTTTTAGTCAATTATGGCTTGGTGCGTCACCTTGACAACTACGGTGAAACATATTTTCAACTTCTAACTATTCATAGAGCTTGTAGGGCTACATTGCTTCATCTATGATGACAGGCAATCAAACGAGCTCGCAAGGTGCAACAGAGCTCCGCAGTTGCCCAAGCTGGGTGTCGAGTGCCCATGCAGTTAGCTCCACGTCCGTTTCCGCCATTGGCACGGCTGTAAGAATTAGGGTCAGGGATGTTCATGATATCCATGCAACAACAATAAAAAAGAAGCTTCGGAGATGGCCGAGTAGCCTAAGAAATGAGTAAACGAAGCCTCTCTGTTGGGCCGCAGTTGAATCGAATCCCACTTCAAGTTAGAGTGCGGTAATTGTTTTTTTGCGTTAGTGTTATAGTCTCCTTTCCCTGAAATAACCACGGCGTGCGCGTGTGCAGCCTCCACCCTTGATGCACATTCCGGTGGGCGTACACCCGCACACTCACTGGACAAAATGCCTCTTCTCCCGCCATCGCCCCTACCCCATATGCAGCCAATGTAGCCGAGGCTTATGGCTGTTAATATACCACCCGTTTGCCGTTCTATGCCTAAGCGTTCTACAAAAGAACACGATCAAGCCTCTCGCCTCAGTCACCAAGAACCCGTGCAACAATCAGGGGCAGATATAAGCCGCCCGTATTCAAGAGCCAGCAGACCGAGAACAGCGTGGCGAAGCCGCCCGCTAGCGAGTGGCATCTATTTTTTTATATATAAGCACAACAATTTCAGCGCATCGGCATAACACAAGATCATTTCATTGCAGTGGCATCTTTCTAGCTATAATATTGAGTCAAAGCCTGATGAAAATCAATCTTAGACGCTAGTGGAACACGCTGTTTCAACGGAATGTCGCTATATCTATTTTTTTCAGCTGACGCCTATCTAACTTCGGGTAAGATTTTTCGTCTTCAGTGCCTGTCATGGCTTGCTACTGTGCGGAACACGTACGATAAGCAAGTTATAATCTCAGCCTTGTGTTTATACTCCTTGGGTTTTTTATATTTTCTCTTTTTATAACATTCTTCTGATACTGAAGTTTTTGACGTCTGTAGTGTAGAGTTGTCTGGCACAGTAAAACTGCATATGAGTCGAATTCTCCAAAGCAATCCATTCCTTATTAGAAGCACGTGGCTTAAGCCTGGAACCTAATGCCTGTCAAGAAAATATTAGAATGCCTTTTATGCCCGGCTTCGATCCGTGTACTGAATGGACCAACTGGCTTTCATTTCAGACATGAGTGTCATGACGCTGGGTAAGAAATAATCTACGTGGCCCAATGGAAATAGAGGGTGATGAGCAACGTTGTCTGTTCTGGAATTTCACAAAACCTCGTTCCCATATTCTCCGTTCCAAAGAAAGGCGCGACTTAGAAATTTTTAGGCGGAACATTGTGTGGTAATTTTTGACTATGGTAACGCAGTCACTAATGAAATGATGTATTGCTGTTAAAGCTTTTGTCACCCTGTCATATCGTTGCAAAAAGCAAACTACTTATGGCGGCAAGTAGCATTTACCTGCTTCGAGCAAACAGTTAAACCATGCAGTTAAGATGCAAATTGGCAGCAGCTGCCAATTTGCACCATAACAATGCCGCAAATGCCTGCTGATCGCTGATGAAAACTTCGTGAACATTGTTGATATGAATAAGCTAAGATGGAAAAGTGCCTGTATAATCTTCTATAATACGTGCACATAGACATGAAGCGAATGCGCTGTCCGCTTTGAAATTCCAGACCTTTCAGCTAAAGGAAATATTTGCTGCCCGCGGGAAAGAAATGTTTAATTTACTCGCCGCGTTAAAAACAGAACGCCGGGAACAGAGATTATTAGAGACGCTCTAGTGCTGTTTGCAGATCCGTTAAGTAGCAGGGAGGTTCTTGCATGGTCTGCCTAGTGCGTGCTTAAGCTGTTTTTACCGAGATGTCATTTCTTGTTAACTCCCTCTAGGCAAGTCTGTGGGTTGAAATTTTTGTTCTTCGAAAGTTGTCGGCAGTTTTGTTAGGGTATAAATGTTATGCATAGGGTGCCCTTCCATATGTAGGGAGATTTGATAGATGATATAGATCGGCATGAAGTCGCATTAGAGAACCGCTTGCTATAAAACTTTTGCACTTTCATCACTTTTGCGTTTTCATCATGTGTCAGATAAGGGGATCGTCATTTAGGAGAGTGGTGAAAGTGAAACCCATGCTAAAGGTAATTCTTAATTGCTGCTTTTTTCGTTTTCTTAAAATCAGATGAAAACTTAGCTTCATTCCTTAAAGTAAGCGAAGGAGGCACCTTTGTTGTTCTTAAAATTCCCGCAGATTAAACCACAATCCATCTTTCTGGCGTTATGAATTCCGCTTCATATAGTCTAGGAAAAAAGCGCGTCAACTTACTGCTGTCCAATAGCAGAAATGCATTAACGATTTTCTTTGTCTCCGTTTGCATTCCTCGTGCATATTTTCAAACAAATGTTGCGCTTTACATTCTAGAGGCAAGCCCAGTAATCTGCGTCTACAACGACAGTTTAGAAACGCGCATCACGTTTCCAGAGGATGGGCTGTGTGATTTCGTCATCTACGCGTCCATCTACTACAGCCACGGTAGGCACTGCCTTTCCTCTTAGTGCTTTCTGTTTTTATCTTTCATGTGAGTATACCTGCGTAGTAAATGCTTTTGCTTGCATCTCCAAGTGCCTGAGGCAATTTTTTTCAGCGAGTTGTGAACTCACCAGGACGTGGTAGGACTTCAGGTTAGCTCTGGCGCTTATGCACCAAGTTGTTGGGAAGCATTAACGTCCATCTGCGCATTTAGGCGAAAAGCAAATGCGGAAATAAGTGTGATCTTCTTCTTGATATTTTTTTTAGCAACCCTATCTAAAATATAGACATTTTTGCGTTTTGCATACAAAGGATTTAACGCCAGTTCGCTTTTGGAGGATAAATATCAGCTTTCAAGACAGTCTTATTAACTTCCTGTTAATATAAGATTAAACCTGATGGAAGCCAGATTAGTCAGCCTGAGCTCAAGACTTGTATAATTGTGCACGTTCAGAAAAAAGACACGGGCTTCTTGTGACACCAGTATACTTTCTACAAGGGAGGCCCACCCTCAGATTGTCTGCCTCTGATAATGGTAGCTCGGCACACTGCCAGAGGCATAAACTGATGTGGTTTTTATTGTCTTGACCAAACAGGAATGTTTCTGCTTTTATTGTTAGTTATGGAACGCATATTTTCATAAGAGTTCTTGTCTTTTTCGCCGCTGCTAACCACTAGTTCTCAATTTTTCATGCTCCTTCCGAAGAAGAAAACGTGGCAAGGGGTCGTTCAGAACGAGAACACATAAACGGTGAGCACATTCTGGCTTTCTTCCTTTTGCGGGATACATTTAATCCATTCTTTGGATAAACATTGTAAAGCAGATGTATATACGTGCTCCAACTGGATCCTTTTCAAGCGTTCTCCATGTAGCAAAAAAAAATTGCTGATTGTTTAGCTCTCGTTAACCCAGGTCGAAAGCGGAAAGCTGCATGTCTATTGCTACGTTTGTGGTCGGGCGACTGGCGGTTTCCAGTCCTTCGCTTACGGCGCGGTTCGGATCGCCACAGAGATATGTGAGACAGGCGTCCTTTCTTTTCCTTAAAACCAATTTTCATTTCATTTTTCTTCCCTTGCGGCGCGGTTCGGGTGCCGGTCTCCACGGCAGGTGTCGCATCGATAACGCCTAGCGTTCTGATTAACGCATCAAAGTGCACCGGCGTTTTATGCAGAACCCGATTTCATGACCTGCGCATGCAATGCCGGCAGACGCTTTCCCGCTTGACCGGAGGGCAAGGTCAAAGGTCAAGGTAAATGTCGAGATAGTTGGTGTAACAGCCGCTGGTGTCGCTGCTGTAGCTGACGTCATGTGTCGAAACTGACTACCACCAGTTATGCTCATGGTTTGACCTCTACCTACATTCAAAGTGAAACTTGCGGCCACCGTGACCTCTAGCTACATTCAAGGTCGAACTTGAGGGCCCGCTGACGGCTGGAAAAGCTGGCGTAGTGAAGCTTTTCGCTTCAAAAAGGAAGGCGATGAAGAAAAGGATTCCAAGAAGCCTAAACATGAAGTAAGCTGCTAGAGGATTAAGTGCTGAGAGGCTGGACATGGCGCGCTCGACACTGCCACGTAGCATCATTGGTTGAGAGAAACGCCTACACCGAGAAGCGGCTGGGGCGGAACTTGACTTTCTTCATCAAAGCGACCAGTGTGGCGCACGAGCATCGTGCAGAGCATCCGCCGAGGGGAGTCTTGTTACGGACTCGGAAATATCTTTTTTTTGTGAGTGTGTGGTGGAGCAGCGCAAAACACCGAGACAAGAGGCAAGCGCTGACTCATTTTTATTTCGAAGCAAAAAAGCTTTTTACAACTTCTTCACACACCCAGAACACATACGTCACAACTATATCGTTCAAGTGCTCTAAAATGATAACATAAGATCTGTAATCAGAGACATTTGTAATTAAATTTCTAACATATCTAATATCTTGCAATATCTTGCAAGATAGCCCTGCGTGTATGTCATATTTGCGCGCACACTCCTGAAATAACGCATGCTAAGGAGATCAGAAAGCGTTGCGAAACTGCAGACCTGGGAACTATGAGCAGGTATAGTGCGGCGTAATAAAACGGTTATCTCATTTACAGGGCAAGTAAAAACATTTGAATTTTTCGGGGACATGTAAAGCGAATCTTCATTTTCATTACTACTGAAATTCCAAGTGAACTTCGGCGAACACGTTGAAAAATTTCAATGCGAGCAAGGTGTTTATTTTTCAAGCAAGATATAAATGCGTGAGTTCCCTGATATTATCGGCCATGTGGTCGTCTATTCAGTGATATAAATATTGCACCCAGTCGATGCAGTATCGGCAGATTTTATACGCTGCGATTCAAGGAGTTGCAGGGAAGTCCAAACACCTTCCGGTGCCACGTGTAACAGGATTGCTCTTTCGTTATGATGCTTGGCGTCTGTTGCTAAAGCGCCGGGAGCAACAACAATGCTCAATCCGGTCATGAAGCCCCATTATAGCCTGTCTCGTAAACAGTTCCATGTCGACGTCAGTGCGAGAGGTTTTGATTTTGGTGAAATTTTGTTCAAGGAGTGGTGCTGGGAAACCTGTTACTAATGTGCCTTCAAAGAAACCATTATTAAAGCGACAGCATTTAGGGCCGTGTTCAGCTGAGAAACCGCCGTAGTTGTCGTTGGCGTGTCGAGAAAATTGGAATTACGGTCGTTACGTCGCGCGGGCAGTGTAAACACCGATCAACAGTGATGACGTCACTGCACAATTCATCATTGGGCTACAGGGTCGTGACCTCATTTAACCATGATTTTGTAGTACAATCACAAGGCCCCCTGCGCATGGGCGCGCAACGAGAGCAGCCAAGCCGCCATCTTAGTTGCAATCATTGGCAGCGCTGTCGGCACGACCGACCACTGACTATTTTTGGCGCTTTGAACCGCATTAGGAACGCTCGTAGCGCCTTTCCATCGCACAGTAAATATATATGGTGTTCGGTTAAGGTGGATTCACTCGATGGACGTGATCGCGGAATGATCGGTCACGTGATGACTGATGCGCGGACCGCGGCGAGCGCCTACACGACGGGAGGCAGACGACAGTGTGGACTAACTCTCGTTCCTTGAGCCCTGCCCGAACGGAGAGGTTTGCAGATCCGGTGTTGTCCACATTAACCGCCAATATGGACGCCGGGCGGTAGCGATAGTAGCGGCAGCATGGAGGAAGGAAAGAGCCATGGCGGTTATAGTCAACTAGATTACATTCTATTGGCACAGGCGGCTTTACGAAGGCTACCCGTTTTGCTCGTTGGTGCCCCGAGGTGGCTGTGCTGGAACTTTTTCTTCTGGTGTGCGCGGCGGCCTACGATTTCTGCGGCATTTCCGCACGCAATAATCGTAGATATCGAAATAATCAGTGCTGCTGTCTAAACACTTCCACGTGCGATTATTCATTATTTTCACACTTCTGTTACTGAATATGCTGTAAAATCTGTTCAAGTCCGAACATCGCGCTCTACACTTGTTCAACACCGTATCCCCGCTGGCTGGACCTAAAAAAAAAGTACGTCCGCCTTTACACTCCAGTGATGAGTGGACACCTAAATACACTGTAATGAGAAAGTACAAGCTGTCCATAGACATAAGCGAGCAATGCATGGCACAATTTGCGAGACCTGCGCCCGCGTCCTTTAACAATGTCGTTACAAAAACCAGTGAATATTCTTGATGGGCGGTTTGTCAAAGCGCTTAATCACACGCATATTCATTTCAGCTAGGTCGAACTGCAGATATAAGCGTTCCAACGCGTTGCACTCCAAAGAGAGTGATTGAAAACTGGAGGCGACACTTAAGCTTCGCCTTAAGAGTATGACGCGATATCGTTAGTTAGTTAATGCCCGTATATGCGGAATTGCTCCTTCTATGGGGAACCTGCGCTGCCAAGGTGGCACTGCAATTGTTCCATTCGGTGACTCAAAACTGCTTTTGTCAGCCGCTTGGGCCGCTGCTAACGCGAGAACACATTCTGCGCGATTAGATACCCGCGTTTGGCTCACAGCTTTCATTGCCTAGATTCTCTCGGCGGAGCCCAGATAGCTGACGCACGGCACGTGCGCCTTCGACAAAGCGCGGAGGCTCACGCCATAAGCGCCTGAAGGTGGCGCGGAAAAGTACCAAGAGTACTACCCAAAACTGCTTGCTCTTCTCGCTAGGCAGTGTGTTATGGCGCTGCAATCGGCACCGCAAACTTCAGCGCAAGTTCCCCGTATTTTCTACATTCATAGATTCCTGACTGTGCTCATAGCCCTGCTGGCGCAGTGGTGCAGCGCTTGAGCGATGTGCCGATGCCTAGCGATGGCAGGTGCTGCCACCGGAGGGGCGTCCCAGGTTGCTCTTCGCGAGTAACCTAGCTCTCACGACCAATCATTAATTGAACGGCCACCCGTCATGGTGGGTGGTTTGCTCACAATCCAGTGAGCAGGCTGTGAGGACGCCACGAGGTCACGTGACATCAGTGGCCCACCTAGGGTGCTTCTCTGGCATTTTTTGCGCACGGTCAACGGCGTCGACGACGACACCGGATTTTCTGCCACGCGGGATCCTTAGCCCTGTTGCGGTAAAAAGGACGCGCAAACGTTTAAACTAGGCTTCATGCATTTTTCTATGTATTGAAATGTATGCCTGTTGATTCAGACAGACTGCCTTCCCAAATATGGGGCTAAAATGCCTATACTTAACTGAAGCCCAGTTAAGTTTAGGCATTTACGTGCGAAAGCAGAGCTATAGCGTTACTCCCTACCCGGCAGACTGACGGCTGTTTAAGTGAATCCTCTAGTCCTAGCTGTAGGAGCCTCCTCCGCCTCTTCACCCTTCAGAAGCACCATTCACGTCCATACTACGCCCATACCCGAGCTATAGGGGCTGCCCGACCACCCAATGCCGACCTCCATCGAACGCCCCACCCTCGCCTGCTCCACGAAACATACACCCACGCCGCAGCGGAGTGGGAAAGCAACTTCCAAGTGGAATTGCTTCCCTCCAGGACCACCACCGGGGAGGGCAGACGCTATATCTAGGGGGATGCCTACCTTCACCCTCAACGTTAATTCTTTTGTGTGTGTGTAAGGCATCTGCTGAGAGGAAAAGCATTCGTTAGCGTAAAAGCATCAAACTGATCGCCGAGCGTAAATGCAACTGCTTTCGCAGAATTGCCGCATAATAATAATAATAATATTAATAATAATAATAATAATAATAATAATAATAATAATAATAATTGGTTTTTGGGGAAAGGAAAGGGCGCAGTATCTGTCTCATATATCGTTGGACACCTGAACCGCGCCGTAAGGGAGGGGGAAAGGATGGAGTGAAAGAAGAAAGGGAGAAAGTGGTGCCGTAGTGGAGGGCTCCGGAATAATTTCGACCACCTGGGGATCTTTAACGTGCACTGACATCGCGCAGCACACGGGCGCCTTAGCGTTTTTCCTCCATAAAAACGCAGCCGCCGCGGTCGGGTTGGAACCCGGTAACTCCGGATCAGTAGTCGAGCGCCCTAACCATTGTGCCAACGCGGCGGGTCAGAATTGCCGCATCAGATCTCCGATCGTCCCATCATTTTTTCACTTGCAGTTCAGTATCAGTGCAGCGCTTTACACATTCCTTTCCTCAAAGCCACTAATTAGTTTTCTTTCAAAAGCTATGCTAAATTTGCCTGTGTTTGGATTATTTTGTCATCGTCGTCATCCGGTGCCGCTCTCTGTGCGGGCTGTTTCTAGGAACTCTGGAAGACTTCTCGAGAGCTTCGAAGTTGTACCAGAAAACTTTATTCCTAGCCGGGTTTCCTTCGGAATACGTGAATGAACCTCACATGATCGCATCTCGAGGATTCGGCAGAGCCATTGGAGAGTTCCACCGCAGCACCAAGAACAGGGGCCATGGTGTGTTTTACTTGGTTGGAACGTTTATGGAGCTCCAAACGGCGGTGCCTAAACTGCGCCTCTTCTTTCTGGTGGGTATTCTCGCGTTTTCTGCATAACCTTCTTCTGCATAGTAAAAGGAAGGGCTCCAAGAACGTTTAACTCGGGAATGCTTTCCTTAAGGCGCGCGCGCCTGCGCGCGCGCACGTGGAACAGTAAACACACTGGCAAATTTGTTCTAAGTATATATAGAAGAGCACCTATGCAGGAACACACTGATCGATGCGTTTCTCTGCAAAGTTTATGTGGGAAACAAAATATTTTTTTTAATTCGTTAACTTAGATTTTATGAGACGCCGAGCCCAAGATGACAACTCAGTGCGCACCATGCGCGTTGCAGTTCAGTAAGAAACGGTTATTCCAGACGGTCCCGAGTGTCAGTTTGATATATAAACTGCTATTGAAGTACTACCGAAGAGCTGTTATGCAGCGCAACCTTGCTTTTTTTGTGTAAAATTCGGAAAAGCTGCATCAATCTCAATTTCGCCACTCAACACTTTAAACTTTCGAAGATACTGTACTGGCACTCGTCCTTCTTTTATACCCGCATAACCTCAAATCTACGCGTGAAAGCAGATGCGGCACAAAAGTGCGAGTGGTTATGAATTCCTCGCTCTTAAGCACGAAAGTGGCCAGTGGAGACTTGAGGTGTGTCAAGAAAAATTGCTTTTGCATCAAGAGCTTTAAGTGCGGAGGCCTTACACGCAGTGTCACAGTACCTGGATGCGGTGAGTTGAACACGCTAATTGCTTGGCATGGTAGTCTCGCCGCCCGGCTATCCTAGAATTTCATGTTAGTATTTAGTCACGCTGGTTATTTTGAACGCTTGTTCGCCATGGAATATTGCCATTAAAGCAAAAATCTACTTTGGTACCATGTAGACGTGTGGTAATGGCCAGTTTGCGCAGGTAAACCATTTCTGTTCAGATGCGCTGCATGCATTCACTACGTATAGTTATAAGAGTTTCTTTGCGAATGAAGTTCTTTTATGTTTTTGTTTAGTTTTTTTTCATGCTTTGATGTCTAACGTCTGCGTATGTACAGCAGTCTACGGCAGAAAAACTCCAACCATGAGTCGAGTTTTACTTTTCTTGTTTATTCAATAGTGCCAGCCGCCTTGTCGTAGCCAAGGAATAAGTGGGGTGCATCGTTGTACGCGTGGTCGTCCACTCTGTCAGAATGTCGCTCCTTGCTTCCGGCACTCCGCGGGCGCCTCTGCCGGGCGCCGTAGAAACTATTGCGCTAAAGTAGTGAGAGCCGTAGGCGGTGCTTCACGCATCGTCTACTGCAGTGCGCTCTGTACTGCGGTGAAGTGGGCTTCAGTTTTGCACTGCGTCCGCCTAACGCCGGTTGGAGAAACGCTTCTGAGTATACAGAAGACTGCTCAGAAGCGCGCTGTTTTATAGCGGTAAACATGCCGGCGTCCACTACTTAATAATGCGAAAGCATTACTTGGTTATGTCGGCGAAAAGGTGTCCGCAAATTGTGAAAGCAATATTCATTACATTTCGACATCTCAGCGCTACTGCGCCCTTTCCTTTCGTCAAGAAGGTTTCCTTTCCTCAAAGAAAAAATGAGTTTATTAGTAAAGTTAAGAAAAATACCGGGAAGAGAGGCGCGGCGGGAACAACACCGCCTCCGCCGACCTCTCCACCCCCCCCCCCCCCCCCCGTCCCCTCTTCCTTTCTCCTCACCTCTTTCATTTCATGTCTCCATTCTGCCTGCTATTCTCTATTTCCGCTGCCCCAGCTCAGGTGCTTCAGTATCGATGGCAGATGCAGGGGTTAGCAAAAATATCTTCCTTCCTTTTTATAATTATTTTAATAAGCCACTTACTACGAAACACCGACGCTGATTTGAGCAACAGATATCGCAAGTGCAGATGGAATCCTAGCGATGTTCTCACTGGTTGGCCTTGGTGTGGTACGTAGCATTATTTTCGAATACATTTACCAATATTTTGAGCAACTGTTCCTCGTAATGCGCTCTGAGTGGTGTGATAGCTTTTTCTTTGCATATAGCTTACATGTCTTAGTGAAGTTGGAGGCAAGCTTGCGACAGGGGTTCGGACCAATGAAATATGCACCTTCAATTGCATGCTTTCTGAGACTTGCTACAAGGGTTTGGGCCGATGACATATGCACCTTCAGTTGCATGCTTTAAGGCGCGGTTGAGGTGTCCATCAAGATGTCGAGGTCTGAGAGCTACTGCGTCCTTTCCTTTCCTCAAAACATGTTTTCGTATTCCTCCACGTAAGCACACTCAAGTGCCCTCAGAATTTTTATCCTTGCATGTCTGAATCCGCCAAACCGCAGAGCATATGAAACTTTTCTCCTGCTGCTCTTTGCATATCTGAGATTCATTTCGCACAGATGACTCTGCAAGCGCAACGACGGGAGTTGTTTCGAGCAACTTAAGTTGTGTTACTAGGAGCAAAAGTCTCGAAAACTAGCTTCGCATCGAGGGCAGCCTCTAAATACACGTACAGAGGGCAAAACACATGTATAGAACTGTGTGTCACGTAGCTCCCAAAGCCGCTGCGACCAGGAAGGCAAACTATGACGATAAAATCCTATGAGTTTAACTGCACATGCCTATGTCGAGACAATTTTTAACCAAATATTATTGCTGGATATCGCGTGTTCAGACAGAAACACGCCCAGGACGTGTTCTAGACAAGAGGTTTGTCCTCTGTACATGTCGTCTTACCGATGTAAAGCGATCATCCTCCGAGTGCCAAAGCTTTCAGGTTCAGTAATAGTTAAAAATTTAACTATTCATTATTAGTTAACCAGCCTGCCTGCTATTTACCACGTCTGAGCTGTGTTCTGATGTACTACACCACTGACAATGCAATACCGAAAAAACTGGTGCAGGTTCGTCACAATTCTGCCGAACCTTAATGGAGAGCGAAAGCTGGTTTTCTGAAATTGTTTCTGTAGTTCTTTGCAAATTGCTGTCTGCAGTTCTATACTTTTATTTATGTTGTTTTCGTTTGATTTTATTTTTCATTTTTGTTTTTTATTTTGGTATTTTAAAAATTTTATTTTGCTCCTTTCATTTATTTTATATTTGTTTTCATTTCGTTTTATTATTTTTCGCTTTGCATACCGGCATGGCCTTGAAGAAAGGGAGCAGTAGAGCTTTCGCTCTAAAAAGAACTCTTCAAACACTCAATGTCTAATTTTTAAAAAAAAATTTGCAATGTCTTAGGTAACAACCTGCATAAAAGAAACTTCTGAAAAATATTGCTGCTGCACTGAAAGGAATGCTTGACTTACCAAACGGATCTTCTCAGGAAGGCATCCTCATGAAGTTTTAAGTTGTTTATTTTACCACAAATTACAAAGAAATTCGGCTACGTTAGGCTTATTAACCCTGGAGGGCATGTCGGTGTGCTAGTTGGTGCGTGAAGCTACAAGCGGTAAACAGTGCAAAAAAAAGTCATTGTGTTTTGCGCGGTTTTCCGTTTGTAGCTCCTTAACCCTCCTTTTTAAACAAGAGTGGCATTTCGTCTTTTCCGTGCGGGAATTTTCCGGAAGCCAGTGCAAGCGCGCTGAGCGATTTTTTCTTTTATTACGGTGATGAAATGTAAAAAAAAAAAAAGGGCCCGTCCGGGATTTGAACCCGGGACCTCTCGCACCCAAAGCGAGAATCATACCCCTAGACCAACGGGCCAGTTGTGGTCTGGAAAACGCGCCCCGACTTACATAGGCTCTCGCTTAAGCGATTCCAGTTTTTCGCTTACGTCGTTTGTATTCATGGCGCGCTTCGAGTGCCTCGGGGAGTATCTGTCCGTAGCATCGGAAAAAGGTCCTGTCTGTTTTAATGTTCAAGGCATTTAGATAACATAAATATCCTCTATAGGCAAGGGAGAAAAAACGCGCTTTTAAACTACCGACACAGGTATAGTACGGATGAGTACGTTTCGTGTATATTTTATAATGTTTTCATCAAAGCGGTGGTGAATTGCGGCAGAATTTTTCACATTTCTTGGTTGACATAGAAACTCAATCCGGAATGCATGCAACACCTTAAGGAAGTGCATCGATAAGTTTTGCCTGTATGCGTTAAAGATTCGAATTCTCATCGATCTGTGCAGGAGGCCAGATGGTCGCGAAAACTGGACTGCAACGTGACACACATAATGGCAGCTTAGGTGCCTATAGCACCTCTACCTCTGGGTATAGCAATGTGCCCCACCTCAACTGGGGATATAAAACAAACCATCTTGGTACTGCTCAGCGCTGAGGCAAAAAAGACGTAGGCAAACAGAAAGTTGAAAGAATGGCACTTAAATTGATATTGCAAATTTCATGTTGTCATGTCCAGCCGATATCTTGAGGCAAGTGAGAAAGAAAATGTTAGTTTTGTGACGTCGAGTCATGCCCGGATTAACAGCCGGGAGTCTAGCGCTGAACAGCCATTCCAAGCATGAAAACTAGGTTTGCTAATATTCTATTTTTTCTCGTATTCTCAAGATCAACCAGTGTGGTCATTAAGCCAGTGCATTCGCATACTTTCCGGTTATTTTGCGTGCAACCTTCGAATGCTTCAATATTGCTTTGGACTTGACAACGGGTAGTGATGTGGTCAGGCGTTACCACGTTGCTCATGAAAAGCCGTTCTGTCGCATTCGGCAATCATTTCGACGCATCATTACTAATGCTATGACACGACTGTAAAGACCCTCAATTTGATCACTGAAGCCGTTACTCTTGTAAAAATATACTGAATGAGGGGAAAAAAGCGCGATGACGGCAACATGTTGCGCTCCAGTTGGCGGTTTATGTTACGGTTTTAGAGCGCTGCTCGATTAGGCGCCCGCTCCTGAGTTCCGTGTCGTCGTCGTCGGCGTAAAGAGTTGTCCAAGCAGCAGAACGAAACGCCACCTGGAAGAAGGTGGCTGCCCAGGGAAGGTCCCGCAGCGTAACACGTCACCTCTCACTAACACTCCCCCTGAAAGCTCACCATGTCAGGTGGCAGGTGGTAACGGAGCGAAACGCCACCTGCCACGTTGAAAGCGGAGTGGTGGGCAGGTGGCTGCCACGGGGAGAGAGATCCCGAAGGGCTTTCGGAGGGTAGCGTGTGAAGAGGCGATAATAATGATATAAGAGATGCGTTTAACTTTGCATTCCCGACGGTTGTGATCGCCTACCAGTTTTTTCTATAGGGCGCTAATAAAAGGAGCCTGTGATCTGGGACGCAGGCGAAAACAAACTTTTATCCCGGGTCACAAGGGATTAAGAAAGAACAGTGGTTTTTTATTATATCTATAGGCACTTCCTGTAGAGGGGAGGAAGCCAGGGCTGACACAGTAGCATACACTCCTGACTTTGGTACGACGTAACTTTCTACATTAGGTCCTTTAAGCATGTTTAAAATGTAAGTTATTGCTCATCGTGCACACTTAGATTAATGTCAGTGCCCAGAGCACGCGGTACGGCTATTGCGGTCACTTCTTCGCTGTGGCGAGGGAAAAATGTTTTCTGGTATTTTTTCTTATCAATAATCCACTTGTTCTACCAGGACCTATAGGATTAAAAATGGATAATGTCATGCCGAGCCATAATGCCGTAGCAGTTATTCAAATATCTGGCATCTGTTTACGGAGCTCAACGTCTATGCAAACGCTATTAGGAACATATGTTCGGTACTAACGGAAACAGGTGTCTTGCATGAAGTACTGCAGACTCCATTGTTCAGCTTTCAATCCAGCGCCGGAATTTAGCAATCATCAGCGAACATTAAATGTTGCTAGCGCGCCACAAATGCTCCAGAAGCAGCCCATCAACGCTGCATACGCTTTGCACGCAGCCAGTTGCTAAGAGCACTTGCATCACGGTTAGCTCAACATTAGCAACATCTTCATGACTGCAGCCATGATGTACTGTTTTATTCATTTCTACAAGTGGCATGTTTGCAAAATGGAACAGAGATGAAACTGAACACAAGCGATTTAAATTCGGATTTGGGAGCCAACGCAATGAAGCTTCTCCATGCAGCGTAGCTGATTCAAGGATGCGCTGTTACAGAGGCTCGTTAACTCTTACCTTACTGTGGGGAAAATAATCGTTGTTTTGCAGGTTTCAGAAGCTTTTGTTTTTTTCTGTAAAACTATTGCATTTAACATTTAATGCGATGAGCGAAAACAAGGCGAAATAAATAAGCTTTTTAAGCATAGAAGATTGAATAACCAATGGAGCGTTGCAATAACAAAATTTATTTGCAAAAAAACAAGATTTCAGGCAAAAATTGAACAGAACTGCTGGAGACACTTGTATCTAAACAGAAAAAGAAAGGGTTGAAAATGTTCTGAAATATACAGATATTTAGTATTCCACTGGCCACAACATGTTACAATATCCATTTCTATCTCGAGTATAATTTCGCTACAAAACAATAAATGAGAAATTTATAGAGCAGAATACGACACTCTCGCAGCGGCACAGGTTCTCGCCTAATCTGCAACCCAGACATCAGGCGCCATCTTCCGCAGGGCTGCCAAAATGCTACGCTTTTGCGCCATGCCCTACAAGCGCGCTTTGTAACCTCTGAGAGTGCTAAAACATGCCCGTGTCATCGTCCTGGAAGTACAAGAAGTATCTGGGTCCCACTGCGTTGTCTACGCATGCATTAACAGCTGGAGGAAAACAAGCAGCTGAGTTGTGGAGCGCTGTGTGTGATGTGCACGACGCGTGTCGAGAGCTCTGCCGCTGCGGAGGGTCCAGCCTGAATAGTTTCCAATCAGGCGTCAAAAATGAAGACCGGCGTCAAATATCTTCTGCTGAGGTGCGTAGTACGAAATACAGGGCTATCTCAATACTTTTATCATCAGTGACGGTGTCATGAGAACATGCAGGCATGCTAGAAGCATTCGGGAATGACCATCTCCTTTGTGGACTTGCTGCGAGCCGCTCTGCCTCTTTCCTCCCTGCCACAGCGGTGTGGCCTATGTGCGGCCACGGTGTTTTACGGCTCGTAACCATTGTGGCAACCTCAACATCAACTGAAGGAAACCCTACTTGGCCACGTAAGGACAAGGGCAGCCCGAATTAAGCTACAGCGCTGGGCTTCTGTGTGTACACGCATCGATCTATGTGGTCGCGCTAAAATAGCGCGGTGGCTTGCAGTAGGACCGATAGAAGGCAATGAATTTGGACGAGTGGGGCGATTCGCCATGAACCACGGATTTCGTATTATCGCGGCTACGCATGTTCGTAATTCGTGGCTCTCAACTAGTGCCAACCTGGGAGGGCTTGAGATGGTGGCTTGTCAAAGCCATATCAGACTTGCTATCTGTATACGTAATGCCGCACTAGCGCTCAAAGTTCAGGCATCCAGATGAACAGTTCGTAGCAATGCTGGCTGCTTTATTGAAACCCTGCCGCATCGTTTCGCGGACTTCTATACGACACATAGTTTGAGAAAATCGCATGCGAAGTTCTTGAACTCACCGGATGCATTTACCCCTGGGGTGGACAAGGGGCCTGCAGAACCCATCGCCAAAACCCATCGTGGACGGAACGAAATCGCTGAAAGTCGCAGGATTTAAACTCTATCACTGCAAATTATTTCTTCAATAACAGCGTGGTACAGCAAATGCATATAGTTCCGTTTAGCCGCTGCTTCCCGTGTGCGCCCTGTGTCGTGTCGCCTCGCGTGGCAGCCCGAAAGTCAACGTTCAACAGATGGCTGCTTATTAATTAATTGGTTTTGGGGGAAAGGAAATGGCGCAGTATCTGTCTCATATATCGTTGGACACCTGAACCGCGCCGTAAGGGGAGGGATAAGGAAAGGAGTGAAAGAAGAAAGGAAGAAGGAGGTGCCGTAGTGGAGGGCTCCGGAAAAATTTCGACCACCTGGGGATCTTTAACGTGCACTGACATCGCACAGCACACGGGCGCTGCTCCAAAGCACTTTCGAAATGGCGGCACTCAAATTTCTTTCGTGTTCTGGTCTATATATATAGTTGGCCACCTCTATTCCAGTCTGGTTTCCGTCGTCGCCAATGTCAGAACTGAACCCCGACGGAAAGACAGTATCTTCAGATTCGTTGCTGCTCAGGTCGTCAAAAAGTATAGGCTTGCGACGTTTTAGAGCGCGCGCCGTGCATGCGGAGGCTTCCAAGTGACTTTGACGGTATACCGCGTCTTCGGAGCGCGTTCGAAAAATGCCGCCTTGCGTGTAAGAAAAATAACTACATCTAAAAGGAAATTTTATGTCTCTAATTACAAGACAGATGACGCAGCGTGCCCGTAAGGTAGTACGTGGAAGTCTGCGGTGTCGAGAGGCGAAGTCATCGTTAGCGAGCCAAGAGCGCGGTTCCGCGTCTTCGCAGCGCGTTAAAAATAACAAAAACAAAAATGCCGCCTGTCAAGAAAGACAAGCATTACATCGGAAACGCAACTCTCTGACTGGAAGCAAAATGCGCAGCGTGGCCAGATGGAACACAGCGGACTTTGAAATTGGGGAGCAAAGTGATCGCTATAGGCTCCAACGGACGCGGTAAGGAAAGAGTTAAGGCGCTTTCAAAGCAGATTTTTTAATCGCAGGCAGTGGAACTCTTAGCCGCCTCGACTAGACGAGGACACATTCTTGTACCCTGTTTTGCTTTATCACTAAGCATATATTAGAGCAAACTACTAGAAGTTGGCACCCTGAAGGCATGTACGCAGCTGCCAGTGAGGATACAGGTCGTGGAAACAGAGAACATAAATGATACCATTAGCACGGTGCTGCTTTGGTAGATCCGTCCTGGGCAGCCGCATTGGCGTTAATGGGACAAGCAATTAATGTGTCAAGGTCACTGTGCGCTTCTTTCATTCCCAATACAAAAGCGGCTATCCTCTTTAATGACTTTACTCGTGCCTATGCTATGCAGCTGTAAAAACCGACAAAACACTTTTGTTACGTTACCTTGCTTGATCGTATGAACTTGCAGATTTTTTTTTTCAGGAATGGAACTTTCATTCTTTTACTCGAGCTACACAAATGCGCAAATGCCACTTCTTAACGAGTAGCTAAATTACGGCAGTTTGTACCCTAACCAAATGAAGAAGTGAGGCGTAAATGCTCGAATTTCTCCGGATCATCGAGTCTACAGCTCGGGTGCGAAGCATGCTGGATTAACAAATTGCGCGAGCTTTTTTTTTATTTTTCCTCTTAATGAGCCAATACACAGTACACAGGCAGGACAGTAGATGGACATATTTCTGCGTTCCTGGTTGCCTCTGCACGTGTGTATGTAACACAGTGAGGGCGCTGTATAACGTACACTTAGCGCAAACTCAAGCCTGATGAACCCCAATACACATTCCATATAGGGGCTGCTGGGGTAGTGTTCTTGTGCCTGTAGCGGGGACTGTCCATCCGGTACAGACATGGTGTACGAGGTCCCTCAACGCACCACCACCAATATCCAGCACCCTTGCACCACCTTCCCGAAAACTAGCACATTAACTCTTGGGCTCACGAATTGCTGGAAGAGTTCTCGTAAAAGTGTTTCTGAAACACCGGACCAGGCGTGTAAAACAAAACTCAAAAATATCTTTCTTTTCATACGTCCGTGATTAAGAGTTTTAAAAGCACACGCTGAATGGAAGGGTTTACATGAGACGTCTTGATACCTATATAAAGGCTATCATTAATATTGCCTCTGGCAATGTCGGGGGAATTTTTCTGCGTGTAAAGGAGCCAGTATTCAATGGTTTTACTGAAGCGTGATGTTAAGCGAGCCGCAAAATTACGAAAGAGAAAGGCAAACATACCGAACTGCTAAACCTTGGATATCCGCGGAAGAATGATACGCTATAAAAACGGAACTGAAAAAAATATCGTGATTGTGCTTGCAGAGGTTAATGTTGCTGAAATAAACTAGATTACAGGCTGGAAGCATCACTTTACAAATGTCAGGGTTAGCACTCGATCCAAAACTAGGCAGACTTCCTTTATAATGCACAGCGACAAACGGGTGCGCAAAATTCGGTTAATGCTGCTAGCGCGCTGTTAGAGACACCACGCGTGCTTCCGTTCCCCAGCCGGAAAAAGGACAATTGCGTCGCCCGCAGCATCGCGAAGGCGAGTTTCCTGTTCCCACTTTTCTTTTATTTCTTTGCTCCATCTCGCATTCTATTAAAAACCTCCTTTTAAAAACGGTTCATGTCGCGAATCATGTACTCAATGCTTTGCTTTTTGCCCTGCACTTCCCCACTTTTCCGGCTGAATGTTGCAGATTTTAGGCTTGCTTTTTCCTAGCTGTATTGTTGCAATAAAACCTTAGTGCATTTGTCCTGAATGCAAGTGTCTTTCTTGCCTGTGTTTATCCTGTTTCAAACATTATGAACGTTACGTTCTTCCTTGCTTTGAGCTTTAGTTATTTCCTAAAGAACACGAAAAGAACTGAGACGAAAAACAGGTGGACAACTCGAAAGAAAAAAATTGTCTCCAATGGCAACGGAAGGCGAACGGAAAAAGGAAGTGTGTGTGTGTGTGGGGGGAGGGGGGGGGTGAGGAGAAAATGGTTTTCTTATTTTTTGTGCACGGGTGTGTAGTGCTCTGTGGTTTTGGCTTCGGCTGCTCCACTCTCTGAGGCAATTCATTTGAGTGGTCTCTTTTTGAAAACGCTTGTATCTCAGCGCAAAAATACTTTCACTGATAGCAATATGCGTCGCCAGCTTAGCTGGTTAGTGCGGCAAAGGAGCGTTCTGCAGAGTGTTTACTGTTTGCCCAAACACGGCGACTGCGTGCCTTTGCTGCACTCGGGCCGTTCACATGCATGGTGGCGGCCCGCCAGACCTCCTTGTTAACGCTGCCAACAGGACTACAAATCCGTGTTTGCAACATCCACTCTCCTCGCCTGCCATTTCCCGCGACGACGCACTTAAAACCATTCGTATGCGTCGTATTCGTATTCGTATGCGTAGGAGAAACTTGTGAGCCTCAAGGGCAATACAACTCATGAAGGATCTATTGCTTGTGTTTTCAATATCGTTTGAGGGATAACTACCGAGTCTCAAAGGGGCTTTGAAGTGAAGGGCATCCGGGAATTGTATCGAATAAATAAAGAAAATTGATTACAGCTTTGCTTTTTCAAACCAAGGTAACTTAGTAGCACCTGTAGGTGAAATCCTTCCCAACTTGAAATTTATAATTCTCTGTGTTTAGATAGGTAAAATATGAGCCGTGATGAAAACATAGCTGCTGCTTCACAATTTAAGCATTTCCCAATGTGGTTCATCGACAAAGTATGCTTTTCAAGCTCAAGGAAGCTTGATTCAATACAGCCAAATATTTTACCGTATGTGTGCTCAGGACTCAATGAAGCAGTCTTAAGTTTTCGATGTAGACTTGGAATCTTTAAACCTGCTTGAATGTGTAAGTGGTTTGCAAGTTTGCAAGATAAGACTACTTCTGGCAAGAGACTGTAGCCTGACGCCATTTCCATAACATGAGATTTTACAACGTTTTTACTGTAAACGTTCTCTCAATAGAACCCTGCCTACTCGCTGTTCCTAAGCACAAATTTGTCATCTTTGTTCAGATGAGCGCTTGTTTTTTTTTTCCTTTATCAGTCTCTCATCGCCCAGATGCGACTGTCGATTGGGGATTCTTTCATTGCGTTCTTTGGCTTGACCCTCGTGGACACTGGCGACTACTTTGACATCATTGGAACTGCAGAGGCTATCAAAGACGTTTCTGAGTAAGATGACCTTCGGGTGACTTCTTCTACTTTGTCCCGTCTAGCTGGCTGTTAAATAATTGCGAAATATTATCGAGTGTAGCCTAAATAACATCTCGGCAATAATTCAGTCTAAAATTCCAGTTTTAGAGTTGCCTTCAGAGTGAGTTAGACCCCTGCTACAATATGGGATGGAGGGTGGATTCCAGACTATCGCGCTGCTGAGGGTTACAGCTTGAAGACCATACAAGAATAAAATAATTCTTGGTATCTTATCTCTCCTGATAGTTTTGGCAATAGCATCCAAGCTCACGCACGACCTTCGCCGCTTTCCGGTCTGTCGCAGAAATCTCAATCTCATCATCGTGAGAAGCGACATAGTGCAATTCGGGGACGCCATCTGCGACCAGCTTCCTCTCAGCATGTGGCGACCCTCCCAAAGCAGTCTCAATGCCACGCCTTCTACGATCGTAAGGAACTTTTTTCAGTATTTCAGGAGACGCGGATGTTGCATGCCTCAATGAAAGATTCGTCGTTACGGTGCGTCGAAGCTTGTTATAGATGTTCCTAATTTTTCCTCCACTATCCTGCTGCATTCACCACGAAAGAGTTATGTTCCAACACCTTTTATAGCAAAAAGCTGCAAATGCTGTCCGTATTTTGAAAACACAAGATTCATTGCGAGGGGAAAAACAGGCCAGAACGTGAAATAACCGAATCATTATACATCAAGCAGAAGGGACCTATCTGCGTGAGTAAGCAGTCTGTGTCACTGTGAGAAGAAGAGATTGGTTTTCTTAGCGGATCATTGCCAACGTTGTAACAATTGCTTCTGTCGTTTTGGCATGTATGTCTTTTGTTAACTCACCTTTTTATCTTTTTTTTGCTTGTATCTTTGGATTGCGTGGTTATAAAGATGTTTTTTCGAACAATAAACTCAGTTGGAAGTTGGCGCCAGTCAGGTCTTGTGTGTGTCTTCTTTTTGCGCCAGTACGTTTTTACGCTAATTATGTCACACGTTATGTTCATTTTATAGAACCTCCGGCAGGTTTTTCTCGATAGAAGCCACTTAGCTTCAGTATCATCCTTACAACATTTGCCACTCTCAAAAAACCTTGTTTGCGATTTAATCTTGAGAAAATGCAAGTTTTTGCAGTTTCTTTGGAAAGGTTGATGTCGTTCACAGCCCTTATGCAAGTCATAGCAGTAATGTTCATTTATGCCTCTGCAATTTCTATTGCAAAGAAGGAAGCCGTAAATACCTTTTTTTAATCGTTGTAAAAGACAACTACAGTGGGCAGCTCACGCAAACGTATTGTGCCATGTTCTCACTCTACCGTTTATATCAACATCGCTGAAAACAGCAGTTCTTAGACCCATTGCGTCTACGACTTCCTGAGCACGAGTAATGCAAATATTTCTAAGCTATAGACAGTAGGTGCTATCATTGCGGTGCTATCATTGCAGACACACAGCAAGCTCATTGTGGAGAGACTGACTGACTTGAGAGGAACGGTCGTTGCCATGTCGTCAAGCCTAGCCCTGAAGGTGTACAACTCCACTGCCGCAGACAGCACGCAGACCGACGAGGCATCTGCAAGCAACAGCTCCAGCGTCCACAGCGCATGTGCAGTTGACTTCTTGTGCATCGCTGAGGTTCGTATAAGCACCTTCATTTGGAGCACGTGGCAGCCGAACGCGCGTAAAATTACACTTTCCTTTCTGAACAACAAAAGGTAGTTTTGGCGCGGGTATAAAAATCAGCAGACCTGTTTTAATTAAGTGCTTTTGTCGTAAAAGAAATTGCAAGACTCGCAGGAAATCGGAGCATTCACAAACGAGAGACGATGTGACTACGCACGCGGTACCTTATTCGTTCTGTTTATGTGTACCGTATGCAAAGCTATTAAATCAAAATGAAAATTTGTTTCTTGGGGAAAGGAAATGGCGCAGTATCTGTCTCACATCTCGGCGGACACATGAACCGCGCCGTAAATAATTGGTTTTGGGGGAAAGGAAATGGCGCAGCATCTGTCTCATATATCGTTGGACACCTGAACCGCGCCGTAAGGGAAGCGATAAAGGAGTGAGTGAAAGAAGAAAGGAAGAACGAGGTGCCGTAGTGGAGGGCTCCGGAATAATTTCGACCACCTGGAGATCTTTAACGTGCACTGATATCGCACAGCACACGGGCGTCTTAGCGTTTTTCCTAGATAAATACGCGGCCGCCGCGGTCGGGTTTGAACCCGGGAACTGAAGGAGGAAATGAGAGAGTGTGTCATAAGAGTTGGACATTTTGGTTTAAACCGAAAAAAGTCATAAAAGTCCACCGAATTAAGTTTTCGAAATTCGGTTTTAACCTACAAAGGTCAGTATCCTTGGCATGCAGTGCATAGATAGCTGGCTGTTCAATGCGAGTCACATTTATTCAAAAGAAATTAAATAAGCACGAAGCCAGGCTCTTGATGCGATGATTTTGTTGGATAAGTAGCCCAGTAGCGCGATTCGATGTATTATTCCGCTAGCTTACATGCCGCTGACGACCGGGAAGCACCACATCATCGCCGCATATTAGCTAAGCATTGTTTGATCGCTATCCTCACCTGCAGCTAGTCGGTCCTGCACGCAGGACACTGACCCATTGGGCAGTATTGCCATCGCTGCCTCAACGCACTGACCACGGGATGCCCCGCCCTCGCATTGGACCCAGCCTGACAACCCAAAATTAACATGTAAACCTTGTTCTTAGAAGGAAACTTCAACTTGTGTTTTTGTCTGCAAGCTATCTCATTTAACTTGTGTTACTATTTTAATGACGATAGAAATTTCTTCTACAAGCACAGCTCCGAATACTGTCACTTGCAAGCTAATTACCCGTAAATAAATTGTTCGTGATGACAAAAACAGAGAGATAGATTTCAATTAAATTTTCATCACACAGGACTGCTGCATTAAATCGCCGGAAAAGTCAGTATTTCCTTCGACGAAAATATTATTCGCCGAAAGAAACCGAAACGGGTTCTGAAATAAAAACCGTAAAAATTTGGCCGAATTTTCAAAAAATATTTCCAAATTTTCAAAAAATGGGAAAGCGCAACCCCTAGTCATAACGCGCACACATTTGGTAGGTGGTGCCATGTGACTCATGATGTGTGACGCCACTGTTCTATTACGCTCGCCATCATCACTGTCTACGCTGAAAGCCCGCACTGATAAATGTAAACTAGCTAATAACCTTGCCAAAGCAGTTCATCCTGACCATTGATGTAGCGGAACCAAAAATGTTGCGAACAGGCATTCCGACAAAGTGCCTCGTTTGGCTACAGCTAGGTATGCACTTATCGAAATCTGCGCTTGAAAACACGGACAGAAATGGTAAACATTCCGAATACAATGAGTACACTAATTTCAAAGAATTCCCAGAATGAAAACATAATAAAAAATATGTCGAACTTACATTTTGTTTTTCGCGAAAAGACTGTTGAAATCATTCAGGTAATGACCTTTTCGAGTGTTAAAAATTTGAAAGGCAGAGGTGGGCAGAAGCCGCGGATCGCTTATTTTTTCAAGGGGATTCGCTTTAGTGACCAAGTAGTCAGCATACATGCCTTATATTTTCTGAATAAAGCTTCCATTCAAGCTGTACTCAATAAACGAGTTTTAAGGGCGTGCGTTTGATTTGGGGTCAGGTTGAGCAGTCTACCAGACATTCCGTAACCGTTTCAATCTTATAGCGCTGCTTTCCCGTCGTAAACGTTGTGGAAAGGAGGCAGCTTGGTTCAATGAACAGTGGACGGGGAAAAAAGGAAAGGCAGGAAGAAGCCGGAGCAGGCGCAAGATCTTTGCATTTAGTGCACTGAATCGGCCAGTGAGAACTGCTTTCGCTGAACTCAACTTTGGTACTATCTGGGCACAGTGCGTGCACAGCAAACGCGCTGAATTTCGTTTAACTGATTGTGTCGTCGCCGGCCCGTTGTTCAAGGGGTATTGATTAGAAAACGTTTATTGTCAGCACTGAACCCTAGTGGGCACTATACTAGATGGCTTAAAGCCCACGGCTCTTGGCGAGCTTATGAGCCCACTCAGTGGCCCGGACTTGCGCCAACGGGTCTGAGCTGGCCAGTATAGCCTCCCACCGCTCTAGAAAAGAGCGCCGGTGGCGGCGCCATTTTGCATCTCCATAGAATGTGGTCTTATCCGGCTATGTCGCCGCATTCTTTGCAAGTCGGATTGTTATGCGTTGTATACGTGAGTTTTAGTCTCGACGGGCTAAAGAAGACTCGCGTCTGGAGTCGACCCCACTTTACCTCTTGGCTTTTGTCGAGCTGGCGGATAGATCCTCCTTTCCAGTTTAAACTGATTGGTGCAGTCGTGAAAGGAAGGATACGAATGGATCTCTCGCAAAATTTGTGAACTCAACCCGGCTCATTGCTGGGCTGACATAATCTCGAGCAATACTGTGAGCCAACTCGTTTTCTCTTTGGATCTGCACCAAACCCTGGCCAATCTCTTACCGTGGGTATGTACCATCATCTTTCGGGCAACAACAACAACTCGTTTCCCCTGTTCCCCGAGCGTGCCGGCACCCATATTAATTCCACCTCTCTTTGGCTCCAGAATTGATGTCTTAGGATTCGTTCTGCCTCCTGGGAGATCGTACCCCGTGCGAACTTGTTTATAGCAACCTTGGAGTCGCTAAATATGGTGACTACTTTGGAGCAGAACATTGCCATGGCGATAGCCGCCTCCTCCGCTGTTCCTGAGTCCTTTGTTTTGACCGAACCGGCAGTTAACGTTTCACCCGAGTTGTTCGCGCCCACGAGCACAAAGGAGTCGCCTCCTTCGTATTCCGCCGCGTCTACATAAGCTGTGCATTCCGAGCCTTCTAGTTTGGCTTCAGGGGCCTTTGCTCTTGCTCTCCTCCTGCCTTCGTGAAAAGTAGGGTGCATGTTTTTTTTTTTTAATTGGTTTAATAGTGAGTAATTTTTTCCCTTCGGTGGGTAATTTTGCCTGCGCGTTTCATTCCGGGATTCTATCATGCAGTCCTAGATGGCTCAAGATCTTCCTCCTCGCGGGTTAGGTTGCGAGCTTCCTTTATTGCGCAAAAATATGTGCCTCGCATATATGTCCCTCGTATAGATAATAATAATAATAATAATAATAATAATAATAATAATAATAATAATAATAATAATAATAATAATAATAATAATAATAATATTAATAATAATAATAATAAAAATTGGTTTTTGGGGGGAAAGGAAATGGCGCAGTATCTGTCTCATATATCGTTGGACACCTGAACCGCGCCGTAAGGGAAGGGTAAACGAGGGAGTGAAAGGAGAAAGGACGAGAGAGGTGCCGAAGTGGAGGGCTCCGAAATAATTTCGACCACCTGGGGATCTTTAACGTGCACTGACATCGCACAGCACCCGGGCACCTTAGCGTTTTTCCTCCATAAAAACGCAGGCGCCGCGGTCGGGTTCGAACCCGGGAACTCCGGATCAGTAGTCGAGCGCCCTGACCACTGAGCCACCGCGGCGGGGTTCGTATAGATCCTCAGTTTAAGAAGTCTTTCCGTAGGGGTGCAGCGGAGCAGAAAAATTCAAAATTGGTTTTTCGGGAAAGGAAATGGCGCAGTATCTCTCTCACATATCGGCGGACACTTGAACCGCGCAGTAAGGGAAGGGACACAGGAACGTCTACCTCGTATTCACAGACCGACCTTTACCTTCCCTTTCGAGGTCCTCACCTTTGCGGCTCCTTTGCGGGTTTTAGAAACCAACCTTACCCTTTAAACTGCACCTTTAGCCGCCCTTTCGGCCTCGGAAAGGGCGCGTTCACAAAGGTAGCCCCTGGCCTACCTTTAGCAGCTCCTTTCATCAATTCAACATGGCAACCGAGTACGATCGACGACCGCTTTTCCGATTTATCAAGTTCACGGATTTAATGGAAGAAATCGATCAGGTGCCCCATCGTGCGAAGCCGGCACGGCGAGTGCTGAGGGATCGCCAGTATCCGATGTAGCTGTTCGACGACGAGTATCTCGCGAGGTACCACTTTTCTAAGCCTGCCGTGCTGGAGCTTTTGTCTGTGCTGCCGCTGCACCGCTGCCCTAACGGACGAGGTTGCCCTGTGCCGCCGCCGCTGCAACTGCTTATCGCTTTTCGCTTTTACTGTGCGGGAACCTTCCAAGTTGTCACCGCCTACTCTGTCGATGTATCCTTGTCAGCGGTATCGTCTGTGTACGCCGTGATCGCAGCAACATTGTTTCCGGCACTGGTCAAGTTTCCTTAAGCCGAATATATGCACAAACTAAAGCAGGAGATACATGTGCGAAAAGTTCATCGGCGCGCCGCACTGGTCGCCGCTTGCGAACTGCCGCCCCACTTCAAGCAGGGAAACACCGAGCGGCAAGCATCGATGCGCAGCTCGACTCAAGCTCCGCCCACGGCCGGTGTCATGCTTTGAAGTTCGCCGTGCATTTCGTGCTTTGACCAGAGCCGGAGCGAACGGCTTCTGAGAAGATATTGACTGATATGCTAAGTTACCTCTGCAAAACAGTGTAGAGCGTGGCTAGACCACCCATGCCATCCCCTCATGTATCAATGAATCCCTACTTTTCTCTTCCTTAATAACTCCTTTCACCAACAAACCGCCTTGAGCCTCCCTTTCTAAATAAAACGGCTCATTGATTCATTCCTTTCCTTTTTCACTCCCTTCTTCATCCGCTCCCTTAAAGCGCGGTTCGAACGGCGGCTGCGTTTTTATGGAGGAAAAACGCTAAGGCGCCCGTGTGCTGTGCGATGTCAGTGCACGTTAAAGATCCCCAGGTGGTCGAAATTATTCCGGAGCCCTCTACTACAGGCACCTATTTCTTTCTTTCTTCTTTCATTCCCTCCTTTATCACTTCCCATAAGGCGCGGTTCAGGTGTCCAACGATATATGAGACAGATACTGCGCCATTTCCTTTCCCAAAAAATACAATTATTATTATTGTTATTATTATTAATGTGAGGCTATATGTGAGACAGTTACTGCGCCATTTCCTTCCCTCAAAACCAATTTTCATTTTCTCCATCGAAACGACCCGCCGCGGTGGCTCAATGGTTAGGTGGTTGTGGTGAAAACTTTTAATTGCTGCAATACAGTTTGGGAGCCACAGAGTGGCCCCGCTACATGGTCGGCGTCCCTAGTCCGGGACATCGCATGACAATGCCCCGTCTCTCGCCCGTTTCACCAGAGCCCTTTGGGACTCAATCGAGGAGCAGTTGAGGAGGGCAGTCTCCCATGCCTCTCTGGAAGGGGTAGGGGAAGGGGGGAGGTGGGGATTTCGAGTACATGCCCACACCATGTGGAAGATATCACAGGTCTCCTCACAGTGCGGGCATCGCCCATCCGTGTTAGGATCGTAATGCTTTAAGATTGCAGGACAGAGCAGAGTACCTGTCTGCAGGCGCCTTAAAGTTCGCTCCTCCGTCTTACTCAGCCCCTTGGCAGGGGCCGGGAAAAGGCGGTGGTTGTCGCTATAATGCGTTATTATTTCTCTGAATCGCAGCCGTGGCTGGTTAGTCTCCGAGCCAGAAGAGCTGGGATGAGGAGCCCGGTAAATAAGCGCTCGGGCAGCCGCGTCAGCGGCCTCATTACCTCGTACGCCCTGATGGCAAGGAGCCCAAATGATTCTTTTCGGTGTTGGATCGGTGGCAGTCCGTCTTAGAATGCAAGCAGCTAAGGGGGAGATCTCTCCAGCCAAGTAATGATCACATGCTTTTGGGGAGTCCGTAATGATGATTCTCGAATTGGCGTGGGCGGCAGCAAGCGCTATCGCTACTTCCTCGGCTCGCATTGAATTCAGGGCTCGAAAAGAGAGTCCATCGACGTGCATTTCCTGGTGAACAACAGCGGCCATGTAAAATCCCGTGGGCGACGGCCCTGCTACGTCTACATAATATACACCGGGTCGGGAGCCGTGTTGTCTCTCAAGAGCCAGAGCCCACGCTTGTCGTCTGTTTTCGTGCATGTCGGTGTCCATGTTACGGGGGAGCGGGGAGACCCAGAGCATATGGCGCAACAGTACCGGGATACGCTCCGTATCCTCTGGAGTGCAGTCGTGTTGGATGTGTAAGCGGTTTAGCAGGCGGCGCCCAGGGGCCATCTGCATGAGCCGCGTGTATTGGTTCACGAGGTGGGCCTCCCGCAGCTCCTGGTAGGAGTTTAGCACCCCCAATGCCTTCAGTTTGGCATTAGAGGTAGCCACCGGGAGATCCAGGGCTCGCTTAGTTGCCTTGCGGATGATGGCGTCTATTCGCGCCTCGTCTTGCTTAGTAGTGCGGAGATATGGCACGGCGTAGAGGATCCGGCTAGTCACGAAGGCATAGACGAGCCGAAGCGCTTCCCTGCCCCGCAGACCGCCCCGCTTGTTGGAAACGCGGCGGATCATACGCCCTACCTGTTCGCCTACTCTCTTGAGTTTCACAATGGTGGAGTCCGGTCTGAGTCTGTGGTGAATGAAAAGGCCCAGAATACGGAGCTCCTCCACCTCTCTAATAGGACCTCCTGACAGAGAGATGTGAATTGCTGTCCTATCCTTTGGGTTCGCTCTGACATGCAGAAGCTCTGATTTCGCTGGAGCACATTGGAGCCCTCAGTCCATAGCATACGCATCGACTATGGAAGCGGCCTGCTGAAGGCGGGCCTCCATGTCCCCAAGGCTCCCCTCAGTGGTCCAAATTGTAATGTCATCTGCATATAACACGTGTTGAATGCCTTCCACCCGGGCCAGTTGGCACGGGAGGCGCATCATAGCTATGTTGAACAGGAGCGGTGATAACACCGCTCCCTGAGGGGTACCCCGTGTTCCCATCATGTAAGGGCCGTATTCCTCGCCCTCAATCCGAAGGAAGGCCTGGCGATTAGTCAAGAAATCTCTTACATACGCGTAGGCCCTAGCCCCACAATCGGTAGAACTCAAGTTGGCCAGGATGCTTCCGTGTTTAACATTGTCGAAAGCCCCCTTCAGGTCAAGGGTGAGGATGGCTTTGTCATTGTGTTGCATAGTTGTGGGTCGTATTACATCCCTGTGCAGCTGGAGAAGGACATCCTGTGCAGACAGTGGAGGCGAAACCCGAACAGGGTGACTGCAAAGACGCCCTTACTCTCCAGGTATGGAGAGAGGCGATCCCGAACCATCGTCTCCATAAGCTTGCCCGCACATGAGGTCAGTGATATGGGCCTCAGGTTGTCCGTATTCACGGCCTTACCTGTTTTAGGGATAAACGTTACAAGTGACGTTTTCCACTCGGGAGGGAGTGGACGCCCGTCCCAGATCTGGTTGATGTATTCTAATAAATGGAGGTAGGCTGGGTCCGGTAGGTTCGCCAAGAGGTTCACTGTTATGTGATCCCGTCCCGGAGCCGTATTCCGGCGCATTTTTGCTAAGGCCGCCTTAAGGTCGTGCAACTCAAAAGGGGCATCAAGTGTTTCATTAGGCCTGCCAGAGTACATGTACTCAGGCCCAGGCGGGTCCTCCGTACGACAGAGATATCTGTCGCACAGAGTGTCCGCAAGTTGCGCCGTCGTACCTTGATACCCTTGCAGAGCCCGCCGGAGCTGCTTTTGCGTCTCCCCTCTCGTTTGGGAGGGGTTGATTAGACTGCGAAAGAGACGCCACGTCCCCTTCGAGCTCATCTGATGAGCTGCGGCGTCGCAGCGTGCTATCCAATTTGAATCTGAGAGTTCGGCAGCATACGCTGCAGCCTGCTCTGTGAGTTTGGCTATGCGGTCGCGTAATTTGCGATTAGTTTTCTGCTTTTTCTACCGTTTAGTTAAGCTCCCACAAATGCAGGAGGTGGGTGTCCACTGCGGGGATCTCTTCGGTGGTTTGTAGTGTTGTGACGTGTTGTTTTTGAATGTTGTATATGTGGTTAGCCCACTCCGCGTAGCCGCCGGAAAATAGTACGGGAGGGATAGTGTGATTTCGGAATTTGTGCCAATCGGTCAGCTTGGCCTGACCCCATTTTTTTGCGCGCTGCCTTCGCCATGAGTGTAATCCGGAGAAGGAGGTGATCGCTGCCTAGAGAATCTCCCAAGTTCTCCCAAGCAGCCGCTCTAGCATTTTTAACGAGAGAAAGGTCGGGACACGTGTCGCGGGTTACCGAATTCCCCACTCGGGTGGGATAAGCCGGGTCCGTGAGCAACGTGAGGCTGAGGGTGGAGATGAGCTCCGCCAGCTTACGTCCTCTTGCCTGTTCGAAGTGGCAGCCCCAATGAAAGCTGGGAGCATTGAAGTCTCCAACGATCACTAGAGGCCCTTTGGCTGCCATTTTTATCGCGCGAAGGAAGATTTCATTAAAAGTTACGCGCGGCTTATGCGGAGGGCAGTATATGTTGAGGATATGTATTGACGGGTCGCGGCGTCTGAGAGGCAGCACCCGGACCATTGTATATTCTTGCTCGGTACTCAAGTCTAAGTCGACCTGAACCACGGTGTAAGCTTTATTCACCAATATGCACGTAGAGGCGCCCCCCTGAAAGGTGCTGTAGCCTGATAATTTAGTGTCTATGCCGGGCTCCTGCAGGGCAATGAGTGCCGGCATGTCTCCTAGGGACTGCAGATAGAGCTGGAGGTGTGACCGTTTTTTCCAAGCTCTGAAACCCCTGCAGTTCCATTGGATGATCTGGAATTTTTCAAGGTTTTTATCATTCCTATTAGATCTGCTAGCCATTTTGTTCTATTTATTTGCGGGCGAGCGGACTAGCTCTGGCCGGGAGCCAGCGCAACCCCAGCGAGTGGCCGCACCGACCCACCAGCTGCAGAGCCTGAACCATGTTCCTCCGCTGCCTGGCGGGAGGCGGTCTTACGTTTGAGGTGAGGGGATTCGCAGCTAGTGGCGTTCTTAATCTGGGTGCTAATCCTGGGCTGCACGGCTTTAAGGACCGAGTCAGTGACCTGGGCCATAAGGTCGGGAAGTGCTTGCGTTAAAGCTGCCTTGAACATGTCCTGGAAGGAATCGCGGACTGCTGACATGATTTGATTCGGGAGGGCCGCCACTTGCTCCTCCAGTTGCTCGGTTTGGCGCTGCAGTGCCTCTAGGCCGGCGACGCGCCCAGCAGATCCAACTACGGTGTCCACGCACTGCCGCGAGACGCTAGTGAGGCAAGATGTTACGGATGATCCGTCATCCTCGTCATCTGGCTCAGCTTCTTGCAGTGGTTCGGATGACCCGGCCTGTTTGGCCTCTAATTCTTGAATTTTGCGCGCTAGAATTTGGTTCTGGCACCTGAGCTCCTCTACCTGCTGCTGTAGGGCGGTTTCGGTAGGGGAGGGACGGGTAGGGGGCCCGGAGGCTGTCCTACTCCAACTGCTCACCTGTGGTTGGACGGGTGCCAAGGGCGGGAAGTCCCTGGCGTTGAGGACCGGGGGCACCGCCTGGGTCGCGGACTTGACAGGTTTCGATGTGCCGGGTTTGGCCTTGGTTTCCTGATCGGCTGGCGCTTTCTTGGCCTTGGGCGGAGGAGCCTGCTTGGGCCCCGTCTTTGTCTTCGGTTTGGATCCGGATGGGGAGCTTGGTTTGATGGCTTTCCGGAACCGCCCGGCACAGCCAGGAGCTCCGGTAGGGTGGCCGCCTCCGCAGATGAGGCAGCTCGGAACACAGTCATGTTCTGCCGGGCCGTCAGGAGTGGCATCGGGAACCTGGACTCCGCAGCGTTGCAGCGGCCCGGCTGCGGTCGCGGGCACGCATCGGCCCGATGGCCCACTGTGCCACAGCGGTGGCATGCTGGCACTGTTTTCTTGTACAGGCGAACAGGGAGCCGTTCGTAGCTGTACAACACCGTCCGTGGCACTTTGGTCCCCGCGAAGGTGAACACCGCAACCGGGGTTCCCCCTAGCTTGCGCACAGACACCACATTTTGTTCCGCACTGAGTTTTCGTTTAACGCTTTCAGACGTTTCGTCTGGCGAAAGTCACGACGCCTCGACAGAACGCACCGGAGAGTTTAGGGTGTCCCCGGAACGGTAGCTCGCGTTCCCCTACCGGCAGCACAATATCCCGGAGTAGCTTCTCCGCGGCGTCGACAGATTTCAGTGCACATACAAGGACGTTTTGGTCCCAAATGGGCCACACCTCAAGTCCAGCATTTGCGTCGTCCCCGAGGATGCTGCGGACTGCAGCGCCGGCTCGTCCAGGACCAAAAGTTGCCTTGAGGTCGACCGTGTTTCTTGGTTTCAGCACCACGACGATGTCATCTTTTTCAATGCGCGGCGTGTTCTGCGGCCGCCACCGGAGTTGCTTGGAGCTCTTCGAGGCTGCGTTCAGTGCACTCCCGCCCTGCGTATGCGCAGAGCTAGCCGGCGCCTGCTGCTGGGTGGCACCAGCACCAGCGTCCCTCGATGCCGCCGCCGGGTTCTTCTTTCCGCGCCAGACGCGGACCATATCTTGGAGGTAATCGTCCTCGGTTGGTAGAGGATCCTCGCCTTGAGTCGTATCCTCGGATTGATGGGTATCCATTGTTACGATCTGCAAGGACTGCGGGTCGTATCCGGTGACTTGATTTGGAGCCGCCAGAGCCGAGGGATCCCCGACCGGGGCCATCGCAGGCCCCGGCGCCGTTAGGCTTAGCACCACCGCGGCGTGACGAAAGCTTCAAATGACCGAAAAGTGGTCAAAAATTGGCCCCACCTTAACAAACGCGGTGTAGACGGGTGCCGCTGAGGTTCCTGGAGACGATGATACCAGGCTTGCAGGGGGAAAAGTTGGTGTATCGCAACTGATTGCGATCTGTCACGGAGCCGACGCGGTATGCGACCGCTCCCGTCACCGACCCTCTCCCTTCTCTCAGTGGTTAGTGCGCTCGGCTACTGATACGGAGGTCCTGGTTTCGAACCCGACCGCGGCGGCTGCGTTTTTATGGAGGCAAATCGCGAAGGCGCCCGTGTGCTGTGCGATGTCAGTGCACGTTAAAGATACCCAGGTGGTCGAAATTATTCCGGAGCCCTCCATTACGGCACCTCTCAATTCCTTTCTTCTTTCACTCGCTCCCTTTATCCCTTCCCTTACGGCGTGGTTCAGGTGTTCAACAATATATGAGACAGATACTGCGCCATTTTATTTCCCCCCAAAACCAATTAATTATTATTATTATTATTATTATTATTTTTATTATTATTATTATTATTATTATTATTATTATTATTATTATTATTATTATTATTATTATTATTATTATTATTATTATTATTAATATTATTATTATTATTATCGAAACGCGGCCGCCGTGGTAGGGTTCCATTCCGGGTACTCCGGCTCAGTAGCGCACCGCGGCGGGTTGTAGTTGTTGCGACTGACCGAAGAATTAATAGGAAAGTGCAGGGAGGGGGGGGGGTGCTGCCCTGTGGCTCAGGCTGAGCCACAATCGCTGCCACGTGCAGACAGTGGGAGAGTTGAAAGATGTGAGAGGGAAGAGTGAAAGAACAGGTGCGCGTGGCAACAGCTGCGTCCGCCGAAGCGACGATGCTGGCTGTAGCAGATACTCCCCAATTCCTCCCACACACTCGCCATTTGTACTGGCTGCGCAGTCTCACAAAACCCTAGGTAGCACCCCGCCCACGTGCACAATAGGTGATGGAAATTTCCTTCTCGTGCCCCGACGGGTGAATGCCACAGGGCGTTCGATGAACGGCTCCACCGGATCCGCCGCGGTGGCTCAGTGGTGAGGGCGCTCGGCTACTGATCCGGAGTTCCTGGGTTCGAACCCGACTGCGGCGGCTGCGTTTTTATGGAGGCAAAACGCTAAGGCGCCCGTCTGCTGAGCGATGTCAGTGCACGTTAACCCCAGGTGGTCGAAATTATTGCGGAGCCCTCCACTACGGCACCTCTCTCTTCCCTTCTTCTTTCACTCCCTCCTTTGTCCCTTACCTTACGGTGCGGTTCAGGTGTCCAACGATAAATGAGACAGATACTGCGCCATTTCCTTTTTCCCAAAACCAATCATTATCATTAACGGCTCCACCGGCGCATGGCGTCTCATTGTCACCGCAACGGCATATGGGAGTTCAACGTCCCAAAGCGACTCAGGCCATGAGAGATGCCGTAGTGAAGGGCTCCGGAAATTTCGACCACCTGGGTTTCTTTTACGTGCAGTGACATCGCACAGCACGCGGGCCTCTAGAATTTCGCCCCCATCGAAATTCGACCGCCGCGGCCGGGATCGCACCCACGTCTTACGGGCCAGCAGGCGAGCGCCATAACCACTGAGCCACCGCGGTGGCCAAGATGAATTTCCGCCTACACTCTGTGACTTGTGCAGCTTGTCGTCTGAGAAAAAGCTAAGTTCTTCATCGCGAGCCATTGTAGGTGATTTTTCAAGCAAACCACTCGGAGCCAGTATTGAAAAAGGCGATTTTACCGCCAGAGTTCTGAGCAAAGTAATCTGCAGTCTTTTAAAGTGCCCCCACGTTGGTTTCACAGGGTCGTAGAGCGCACTTACGTCATGAGGAACACGCCCCTTCCGGATGCAAAAGGCGTAGCGTCTTTCCCGGCAGGTAGCGTACACGATGTGACTCAGTAGAAAGTCAGAGACGAAAGAAGATGAAGACACACTGAGGGGCCCAATGTATAAGAAATAAACTTCATTAAAACGTCCTGTTTGGCGAGCTGGTAGTTCATATTGATGTAGAAGAGTTTATAGCGCAAACAAAGGCAGGGACAAGAGAGGCGAGACAAACACAGCCGCTAACTGTCAAATTGCTTCATTGGCGGAAGGCCACACCTTATATAGCCTGAAGGATCGGGAGAGAAATGATCATCTTGAACCAGTTGCTATTGTGTGTGAGACAAGGAAAAGACACAAGAGCAACGAAATGTTGCAGCCCTGTTGAAAGTTTCTTTGCCCGAGAGTTTACTGCATCTTTTGCTGAAGGGTCCTAAATATGGTATGCAACCTGGTGTTCCAGAGCATGAATTGATTGCAGTTAACTGCAAAGTGGCTCTGAAGGCGAAAGACGAAGACCGGGACCATTGCCCTCTTGAAGGCGCGGAGAGCATGAATTGATTGCAGTTAACTGCAAAGTGGCTCTGAAGGCGAAAGACGAAGACCGGGACCATTGCCCTCTTGAAGGCGCGGACTGCTTGCGGAAGTTTGCTCCAAAACATCCGGACTTGCGCAGTGACAGTATCCTTAATGGCGGGGTGTCTTTCTTCAACAGCAAGAACCTGATAAGGAACGAGGGTTTGCTGTTTTATCCCAAGAAATTTGCAATCAGAAAGCGCAGGCAGCTGTGCACAAGGATTTTCTCCCTGTCAAGAAAAGGGAAGATTAAGACGAGGATTATTGAATTTTGTACGAGGTTAATCCTGAATGCACTCGCCACGGACATTCCTAACAACAGGCGCAACAGCCTAACCCTTTTTTTCACAGTAGAACGCAAAAACTGGAGAATCTGTTTCGGACCATTGTCGGTGAGCAGGGATCGTGGCAGATAAACGTCAGCCAGTTCTTGTTAGATGAGCTTAAAAGGCTTGTCTTGGACAATCCCTTTATCACGAAGAAATCAATCGATGCCTGGCAGCTTATTAAGTCTAATGAGGGCATTGGCTTTGGTTTTTCAATGGATATAAAAGACCATTTTTATTCGCTGCCCAAAGATCAAATTATACTGTCGGTTAAAAATGCTTTGAAGAAAACGGCGACGTGTCATTCCAGAATTCAGCAGGATTGTCTGCAGATAATTTTATACCTTTGTTGCAGTTTTACTTGAACGCTACTTTTAGCTTTTGATCACTAGCCTTTTTTTCAAGGAAATGGTATTTGCACAGTGTTATGTATAGCCCCCATTCTTTCAGACATCTTTTTAGATAAGGTAGATAAGCTGCTGGAGCAGAATTTTAATGATGGGGGGGGGGGGGGGGGGCAGTTTTGAAGGATTTTAAGTATGTAGATGATTTTTGGTACTTTTAAGAAAGCAAGAGACCGTCACCTACGCCTCTACAGCAGGAGAAATTTCATATACTTTTAACAAACATGGTCTTGGTTTCACTTTACCCATGAACTGTCTGAAGTTTCGGTTTTACAGATTTTAGACCTTAAATTAACGTTCTGAGAAGGACATGTCTGCTGGGGCTATTACCCACGAGCAAAGAAAGAGTTGTTCCCGTCTGACTCGGCGCACTCCAAGACCTTCAAAAGAGGAATAGCGTCGCTGTGTTTGGAATATTGTCTCCAGAAATTGTGCCCATCAGATGTTTTAATTGTGAGGTAATCCGGCTTTTGGCTGCAGGGTTCCCCTGGTCGGTTCTGACAGCCGTCTCTTAGACCATCCTTCAGAAGTTTGAACCTGGAACAGAACGAAAAATGGCTGATGCTCACCGCAAGCGCCCTAGGCCTGAGGTTGTCCCCTACATCCACAAAATCTCGCACAACCTCGAAAAAGTCGCTATCAGGCACGGTGCACCTGTTTTGTTCTCGGCTGCCAACAAGTTGGGAAAGCTCGGCCCACGAATTTGTAACGCTAAACAACGTGAGTGCCTGGAAAAGCATGACAAGCCATAAGTAAGGCGTTCCACTGGAGTGGTTTATTCCATTCCCATGTCTTGTTGAATGTTTTGTGTCGGCCAAACTGGACGTTGTGTCAATGACCGTCTGGGGGAACACGCCCTAAAATTAGAAAATAAAAATGATAAATACAAGCATCTTGTTGCACACGTTAGTAAATATGAAGCATGTGTGGCCCGGTTTGAAGAGATAAAGGAGTAAAGACAGGACGGCACGAATTAGTCCAGAGACCTGCCACATAAAGTAGCATCTCTGTTCGCGGCTGAGATTGATTTTTAATGCAACTACCTTTTGATTCACGGGGAAGATAAATGGAAGTCTTTTCGTGATATAAACCTGCCTACCCGCGCATGCGTACTACTTTGCTGGCTATTTTGCAACTCTTGTTTTTTTTTTGCATTGTCATTTATTTTCCGACCCTTCGCCCTATATAAGGTGTGCCCTTCCGCCAATAAAGCCAGCTGATAGCGTCTGTGTGCGTGTCACAGCTCTTATCAGTTCAAATAAGAATAGCTTTATTGTTACAGCCCCTCCCCCCCCCCTAACCTGCCCTCTCCGGCAGGGCACACAGGCCTCCGGGAGAGGAGTAGGGGGTTTACTTACTACTAGACTAACTCTACCAACTCGCCCAAAAGGAAGTTTTAATGGAGCACAGGTTGACCACTTCTTCAATGCAAATTGTGAAGGTCTCATCTAACTGCTGGGAACGCTCGAGCAAGCGGTGTTCGGCGCGTAGCTTTTTGCACAGCAGGACGTCCGAACACTTCGGTAAGGTTCGCCTTGAAACCAGTATGCTTCGTGGTTTCGAAACTACAGGTTGGCAACGCCGGTCAAATAAAAGGTGACGTTGTTCAACTTCGTAGCATCGTCCCACTTGTTGTAGGTGCGCACCCGCTCGTATGATGTGAGCCAGTCTTCAGCAGTATGATCGTCAGTCCCGCTGAAGAGGGCGAAATGCCGCTGGCGGAGGGAGCCGGAACACAAGACTGCGGAGCCCACCTGCACGGCTTGGCGGTTGGAGTCTTCGGGCCTATCGAGCGTCGGTATCGCGCGGCTGAGGAGTTACAGGGTGGTACGAGGATAGGAAACTGAACCTCCACCAAATGTAACGGCGGCTTAGGTCAGCGCTTAGGTGGCGGCGAAAACACAGTCCCTGGTCTATGAGTGTCAGCAGACTCTAGCTCTGAGCGATGGCAGTGCGGCAAGGGAAAGCCCATCTTCTTCGCATTCAAAAGAAACGGCTCCTGTCACTGTAGAAACGCCCAAGAAAGCAGTTTTACGATGACCATGCCAAATAAAAATGCCGGCATTCACATGGGTCCGTCCGGATGTTGAATGCGGGAGCTATCCCACCCAAAGCAAAAACCGACAGAACCGAAACCCTATACCGACAGGGAACGTTGTACGGCTTGTATACGCGCCGAGATTGCCCAGGAATAATGCAGTAGATGTCTGGGCAACTCGGTACGGTGTCCTTTTGAATTAACCAGAGCGGGAGACAAGGACATGAAGTACAGACGGCAAGTGCTGACTCGCCAATAAAATTTATTGATGCAAACGGAGATTGCAAAGCAGCTTCAGTGGAATAAGATCTTGTAGCCGGCTGACTTGTCGCGATGCAATAAAGGAAAGGGCCGGTTGGCACATCGCCTAGATCTGATTTTCTGCTTTGCGGCCTTCTTAGTCATTTTTGTTCTCGTATTCTTCGTCACGGACAGTTAGTGAGCGTGTAGTTAGCGTTACAGTGTAAATTCTAGCTTTAGATTCCTGAGATGTTTTCAGCTCTCTACGACGAACTGTTCAGCAGAGTAACTCGCTGTCTTTTGTACATCTTCCGAAGCATTTGATTTGGTGCCCCCATCGTGCAGTGCTGCTCGTGCAGCCTGCCTTCTTCTCCGAATATCTGGAGGGTGAGGGTAACATATCTCTTTCCTTTATCGAACCTCTTAACCTAGAGGTACTTGGCAAGAGCTCCGTCACACTGCCTGTCAGCAAAGCTAGTTGGTTTGTCATCACATTGAAAACGGCGCAAACTTCGCGAAGGACGTAGAGTGGGAAGACGAGATACAGGCCCTATGTCTCGTCTTCCCTTTCTCCGTCCTTCATTAAGTTTGCGCTGTTTTCATTGTGCTGTCAGCAAACTTGGAGGCTTCGAAAGTTACAAAGTGGACGGCATGATAACGTATGTGAGAGCTATATGAAAGACAACTGAAAACACAGAGATAGCCATTATCCCTTTTAATTTGTACTACGTTTGTATTGTTTTTTTGTCGAACTTCTTTTGTCCCAACACGGAGGCGCGGCAATGGATCACCCAACACTGTACTGAGCCCGGCAGTGCTTAAGCATTTCAACCCATCCTTTGATGGCGCGTGCCTGTTCTGTGGGGAAGTGGCTGACACCGTCCACATGGTTTGGGCGTGCCAATCAAACTCATGTGTCCCCCCAAACCCAAATCTCACCAGAGAGGACTAGGAGGCGGCCCTTCTCGGCTGTCAAGACTTCAAGACCCAAAGGGCCTTGGTCCAACGGACACGAGGGTCGCTGCTTGACAATAGGGCCCCGGAATCGGTGCTCCACCTAGTATTGTGAAGGGAATTCGGGGCCAATAGGGCCCCAAACCAATCACCTCTCTGCCACCAGCTAATGGTAAATGATTTTCACCACCACCAAGAATCATCCTGACTATGCCGTAATTTCATGCGGGATGATTTTGGGCTACTTTAGATTTATCTTTCGTAAGGCTAATAGAACCAACCAATGTTACTGAAGCAGCCTATTGCTTTAGTTCAGAGCAGTTTATTCTAACACAGACAAGACACATTTCCTGATGGTAGGCCTTCCACTTCTTGTCATTGCGGTCTTGGGATAAAGCGATTCTTGCGCCAAAAAACACACCGGCCATCAAAGGTGGAATGCCAGACCATTCGTTTGCTGAGATCTTGGACCGCGTTAAATAACTGCAGGCGATTTAACGTCATCCGGACTCCTCTGCAGAACCACGTCACATAACCCTTGCGTTTCATTGGTGCGTGGAATACACTAATGAACGATTTTGGTGTGAATGCGACACAGACAGGGAGTGCTTCGTTAGTGGTGGCACTGAGCTGCTGAGGGTGACCCCCGATTCGTCGCATGGCGTTTGTTTCTTTACCTCACAGGCCTGCAACCAGACAGGGTTCGTAGCCCGTGCTAATGCTCAAGTAGGAGACGGAGCCCACTATGAGCGCCACACCAACGCGCAGAACATGACCGTGATTCGAACGTACGAATCCGAGTCGACTATCCTCCGAACGGTGAGACATTTTCAAGTTTTCAAAGTCTCTAAAGCTTGCCTCATGGCGTCAACATTTAATGTCATACTTGTGAGCGACTGCGTGTTATGCACTTGTTCTGCCATATTGTGCCATTAGATGCAAGAACAGGGTGCTTCCCCTGTCTTAATTATAAGGGCCGAAATGGCTTTCAATTATTACTTGCTCCATGTGAGTTGTGTTGAGTTTATGGCGCATAAGCATCTAAGACTATCATGAGCCAAGCTCAAGGTGTAGGAAAATTGTTTCTGCTGAATTTTATAAACACGTGAAAAACCGTCACTGGTGTACAGGGCCTGAAACGTTTGTTCGTATTTTTTAGCAATGACAAAGGAAATGAACTTTAAAGTGGCTATTAGTGAAAGCTTTAAAGAGGGTCAGGTAACCTCGGCAACCATCCTTGCCTTGGGCGAGGATCTCGAGGCACCCAACCCATCAAATAAAATACCTCAGCCCTCCTGTCAGGAACAAGAAGGTGGCTGAGCTGTATCATCATATGTAGCAAGGCGCAGGGTCGGAATACAGAGCTTTTCAAGGAGACCTGCTTCCCGTAAAAAGCTAAAAACATTGGGAGTGTCAGTGAGTGCATCTTGACCTGAAATTAATGCTGGGTGAAGCGGAATGCGTTCTGTGTGCATGAAGTAAAATACTTTTTCCTCATTGATTCAAGTTCTGTGCAAGAGAATAAGGCGTGGTGTACTGTAATTTCATCTCCGAATTTTTCACAAATATTTTTGTTTTCTTTTGTTAGTAGGAAGTTGTGTGTAAGGTGCGTATGTCAAATACAGATACGGCCTAAAATTACTTCTATGGTGTCGTCGGCGTCGGCCGTGAGCGAAAAACTCCAGAAGCATTAATAAATAAAACCGAGTACGAAATTGACGCGTCGAGTCAGAGAATCGAGCCAGGGCCTCCGGAGTGCGAGACGAGCACGCTAATCACTCCGCCGCGCCAGCTCGTTGGTTTTGAGTAGTGTTCCTGTATATGCTCCCGCAGAGAGCATATACAGGAACACTAGTCAGTCATAGTGTTCCGGTATATTAATGCTGAATTCACTGTCGCCCTACCATATTCTTGCCTTCCCCGTTGGCTCAATTGGTAGAGCGAATGCTCCGGTGATGCGGCGGTCCCGGGCTCAAACACTGGACCAGGGAGAATTTTTCGTTAACTACAAAGTTTCTGTGGAGGCTGTATAGCTTTCCTTTGTAGGCTTAAGGCTGCGGTTGGTTGGATGTCTTTGAGCAGTTGCTCCCTTATTACAAATCTACTCCAACCTGGGGGATTCCCCTAAACATTTGACCAAAATAGTACAATCCCTATAATTTTACCTTGCACCTGAATCAAGCCACTTAACAAAATTGGCGGTGGTTTAGCTCTGGTTAAACCCGGAGTGACGCGATAGCTAGAACTGGCCGAGTGGAACTTGCTAAGCTGAATTGCAAAATATGTCTTTCGCTGCTCCGTTTCCCTGGGCGTTCCTTCTTCCTCTTCGTCCCACTAGACAGGGCGCATGCGCACAGCTGTGACCGCTCGGTTTCGCCGGTGCGCCGCGCCGCCGGCAGCAGCAGCTGCTCCGCACCACGTAACCAACTGAAGGATCGAAATGCTACCGTAATGTAGCTATCGCTAGAAAAATATACCGACTCTCAGTCGGGCCCGTCCGGGATACGAGACCGGAACCTCTCGCGCCCATAGCGAAAATCGTAACCCTCGATCAACGGGCCACGGCGTACGTATAGGGTGAATATTATAGCCTGCGTCATGTTAGCGCAGAGTTTAGACTTTCCTGCTTCCGCAGCAGAAGCCTTGGTTCTTGTAAACCAGCGCAATGGCTGGAAGCCAAGCAAGGAAGGGACAAAACAGCCCTGAACTAACAACAGAATGATTTTATTCAGGACACCAGTTGAATAGAAGCCTGCTTCCGGTCGTAAAGAGTAGCAAATTGGGCCTGTTGATAGGTCATGATGAAGTGTTGGTAGCGCGAAGACACAAGGGCACAGCGGAGGAGTGGACGGGACAAGCGCAAGGCGAGGGCCCGGTGAAGGCCGCCAGTAGTTTTCCCCTTTCTGTGCGTTTCTGGCGATCCGAGAAAGCTCGACGCAGATTAACAGCTAAAGAGGAGTGAAAACAGGTGTGGCTGTGTGTTATGTAAATAGCTGTTTGTTTCGACTTCGTCACGGTATCTAGCTGCCCTGCAGTATTATCAGTTCGCAAAAAGATAAACACAACTGTTGGTAATAATGGAGGCACAGTTATACAGCGTGAAAAAAAAAGCCAGAAAGCTCCATCTGCTGTCTTTACTTGTTTTAAATTCTTGCCGTTTCAAAATCGCTCCTGGTTTTTAATCGATTGCATGCCGTGGCGACGAACGTTTCCTCCTATGTCGCGTGCAAGAGCCGCCAGCTCCTGCAGCCGGTTCTTCCAGAGGGCCCACAAAAGGAGCTTGTGAATACAAGAAGCTCCGAAGGCACTGAGGTGGGCATGATGCCGGCCAAATGTTGGATATTGAGTGAATCGAAGGGTCGGATGCCCTGTTCATAACCAAACTCTATAGGTGCGTCATCTGTTCATAACCAAGTACGGCTAGCGCGTGTTACTCACGTCTTACGTTCATGCCTTTGTCGCCGGTGGGATATCGACATAATTTCAGCTGTCAGACAAAACGTATGGGGTTTCTGTTTGACTGCATTCGCTGGCACAAGTCACCAGTATACAAGGTGTTTCACCCTACACATTCCTAAAAATAGGATTTTTCAGTTAGAAGAGCACTTTTTTTTGGCATAGCATTGTCAGCGGTGTAGTGCATCAGTATACAGCTAATACGTGCTAACTAGCAGGCTGATTAACTAATATTGAATAGTTATCTTTTTAACTATTACGCTCAGGTTCCTTCATTATTTAGAGCCGTGTAGCCCCCGTAAGTAATATCCATATCTGTTTTTTAGAATTTAGAAAACGCGGTTACCCTCGGCGCTTTGGTTCAGCAAACTTTGGTTTTTTCGATGAGTTACGTGCACTGGAGAGGTTGATTTGTCTGCAAGCTTCTCGAGAGCGCATGTATTTTGGCGCCATGTAGGTAAAATTTGTTGGGACACAGCGCCGAGGGTAGCAGCGTTTTCCAAGTTATAAAATCTGATATCGATATTACTTACGGTGGGTTACACGCCTCTCAATAATTGAGGAGCCTCACATTAATATTTGTACAGTTAACTTCAATGTTAGTTGACCATCCTACTAGTTAGCACATCACAGCTGCATTGTCATGAACTACACCGTAGACAGTACTATACCGAAAAAGCTCTCTTCTAACTCAAAAAGCCTATTTAAAAAAAACTGCGTAAAATTTTAGGTGAAACGCCCCGCATATCTGTGCCTCTGTGCTGTGCGTACGTGGCATGATAGCGGACTCATTGATATCGTGGGAATGCTTTTTTACTCGCTCAATCGCCGTCTCTTCGCAGATTGAAAGCGTCGTATCCGAAATGCCGAAGAACAGCGAAGCCATATTTGGATGGGCTTTAGTCGACATGAACTATGAGGACAGCGTCGGTCACAAGTGTCCGGTATACGCCGAGTCAGAGGCCTCTTTTGCGAGGACAAGGGCGGTGCGTCAAGTGATGTTAAAACGCGAGGGATACGAACTGCGGAAGCTTCTGCACATATAACGTGACCTCAAGTAAACTTCCTGCAAACTGTATTTTTTTGCGCTGTGCCGCCAATGTAAGATAAGCGTGTAAGTAGTATAGTAAGCGTTTTTGAATTAAAATAATAAAAGGCAGGAAAAGATTTTTGCTAGCCCCGGCATCTGCCCTCGATACTGAAGCACCTGAGCCGGTGCAGCGGAAATAAAGGATAGCAGGCAGAAAGGAGAAATCAAATAAAGAGGTGAGGGGACAGGAAGAGAGGATAAGGGGAAAGGTAACATACACAAACTATTTACACGATAAGAAATGTGTTCAGGTTGTGCGCGTGATTAGTAATATTTGTTTGCAAGTGTGAAATAGGAAAATAGATAAAATGCGACGGCCTTGTTATGTTGGTGCTCTAATGAAAAACGGCATGTAAAATGTCCTCAAATGATCTGATGTTAGCGTACACGACAAGAACAGAATCTGTAGCTTACGCATCTTGTAATTGTATTTTTTTAGGTAACGAAACCTCTTGTCATTGTAATACATATACATTTACTGAGGCTGCAAGGATGTTTCTTAACGTCACGGTTTCTGAAACGTATCACGCACGTGAATGTAGCTGTTTTTTATTCAGTTTGGTATAGCAATGTCATCGGCGTGGCTCAAGCTAGCGAGGTGGTCATGCGATCAAACTGCACGTTTGAAGTCACAATATTTGTCATCCTATAAAACACCCAGTATCGCAGCTCACCGGGAGCACTTGTACAACTCCACGCCACGCAATCATATGACGTCACCCACCTCGTGAGCCACCAGTAAGTTCGAATTCTCGGTTATTGCGGGCCTGATGTTATCATGGTGGGTGAGCTCAACAAAGGCGGGACAAAGACAAGGCAAGCGCTCTCTTGTCTTTGTCCCGCCTTTGTTGCGCTGTTCACCCACCATGGATGCTTACCAATTCGCCCAAATATCAGCTTTACTCATCCTAATGTTACTACCTTTCATCGTCATCACCTTGGCGGCTGTAGACACCGTTGCTCGTAAGCTTGCTTGTAACAGGTCCCTTGGGGCACGCGGTGGGCAAGCACTTTTAGTCGAGCTAACATTGTTCTTTGCTGGTTGCTAATTACTAAGGGTACAGAAGATGCCGAAACTGTCGGACAAGATGTGTGTAACGATCGAACCACGGTGTGCATTACTCATGTTCTTATACTTCTTAGTGCCGCTACAGTATTGTTCACCGAGAAGGCAAAATTTAAACGATGGAAGCCTATGAAAGGGACAAAACCTGTGGTCTCTTTCTGAGGGCGAAAGAATGCAATTTAAGATTAAAAAAACTGCTCAAACAAATTATCTATCGTGAAAGCACAGACGGTGCAATTTACTTTTCATGCCCACCATCTGATGCCGCTTAATAAGGGCTCATGCGCGCCTGGCTCTGATAAAGCTTTGCACAAATATTGTGAGCAGTATTTCCCAGCTATTATAAATACAAGCATTTTTATATAGTGGTTCCTGCCGTCTATGTGCAACATTTACAAGGTGTTGATTATTTCGTATTGGTGAAGTGTTTTTGCGCAGTTAAACATGAAGCTGAATCGAAGAAGCAGCATCAAAAGCACGCTGTTCTCGCTGCTAGTTATTTAAGATAAATGTGTGTACTATCAGAAACAAATCAAGTGCGAACAAGAGAACTGAAATGATAACATGAAAAACACGGACATGGAGCACCTGGAAAGGAAATACGAGAGAGGCTGAATAACAGTTCTAGAGGTCAGTTTTTGGGCCTTCGAAGTTAAATTTATGTGTATTAATAATGTACTAAGCATTCTCCGGCTAAGATCCTTTCATTTTGCTGTTCTTGTTTCAACTCTTCGACTTTTCATTTGTTGCTGATAGTACATATACCACATATATAACATATAGATATATTTAAGATAAGTGTATGTTTACATAGATGCACTCACCAATATCCGCGCTCACTTGCGCAAACATTATGTGCTTGTATCTCCCTATGCGGGCACCCGTGCGTGTGTGTTGTGTATGTGTCGGTAAATACGGCGACACATACCACATGGCTTCTTGCAATTCATGGCTGGCCAGTCAACAGTAGACTTGGGGAAGCTTCGATTAGAACGAGCTTTGGAAATCGGACTGTGTACTGGGGTCCTCAAGACCAGGTGCTATAGTACGGCCAGCTGCAATTCCCAAGGAAACATTTGCGATTGTGTGACGGACCAGCGTTTATTGAGCAGTTCAAAAATCGATAGAGTGAATAGTAATTTATGTGATGTCAAAACGATCCGATATGTTTCCTCATAGTGTCGTAAAAGCAACATAAGGCAATGGAGAAGCCGCGTGTGTTGCGATTGGTGCAACTGATAAAATTTACCATCCCGCTTTCAGAAGAAAAAAAAAACATGCCACGCAGCAGTATAAGCTAGCGGAAGCGGACGCTTCCGTACACTAGTTTTGGCAGCCATAGTTGCTGTTTAATTCCTAGCGCCTACAAATGATATTATGAATTGCCTAGATTGCTATCACAGAAATAAAAACAACGGCTCGTACGCTTACGATCAATTCCTCTGCATTTATCGGAGAATAAGTACGAGAAATTCTCTGGAACATATAAGTTACACTCCACGTTTTAGAAAAGAAAATGTTCTAAGATACCTAAAAGACTGAAATTGCCTTCCCGGCTTAGCTATCCGACGTACATTGGAACACACAACGTTGACAGCTCAGGCCTTGCGACCATGCGTTCATTGACGATGGGTGCTGCAACATTTATGCCAGGTCACAGTCGGGCGCACGGGATTTCCCTCACAGAGCCTTAGCTCCCGCTGAGACCCGGTCTCCTAGTGCATGATTTTTCGACCAAGGTGATCACATGCATGTCATCGTGGTGGCATTCGTCGTCTGTAGTTTTAGTCCTTCTTCGTGGAATTCACACCTTGCGAAGACGGTGCGGCATCGGGTTGCGGCTTCGCAGCTTCCAGCTCTGTAGGTGTCTTGGACGTCACTGATGCCACAGTGGAAAGACTGGCTTGCTTCGCCTCCAGGTTGTACTTCGCAGAACCCGTGGACGACTCGGTCGTGGTATCCGATGACTCGGCGTAAGCGTCCGAACTTTGGGACACCGTATCGTATCGAGCCGCAGCTGAAGACTGGCTTGACGCTTTGTTGGCTGCTGCCTTGTACGCCGAGGCCACGTACTGGGCCCAGTCGAAAGTGTCTGGAGTTGAGTGCTGTTTTGACGCACTCTTGTCCTCTTCCTTGACGTAAGAATGGGAAGGGTAGGCTGCCCAGTCATAGTTCTTATCCTGAGACGAGTAGTAGTCGGCGCCCTTGCTTACGGAGGACTTGTAGGAAGGCCACCTTGGGGTTCCCGCTTGGTACGAAGCTGGTTGTTGGTTCCAGGCAGACTCGAGGGAAGGTATGTGCTTTTCCTTCATGTACTCTCTTAGGGCGGCCATGTATGCTGGGTAGTCGGCAGCATCCAAGTATCTGGGCCCGTAACGTTGTTGAGTGGCTTTTGTGAGCGCTTTGGTCGCGTAACTGTCATAGTTAGTGTCAGAGTACGTCTTGCTTGCGTAAGGAGACGTGGCAGATGAAGTGTAATGCTTATTTGGTGTCTCGGCTGCGTAGTATGTGTCGCTTCTGTAGGGATTATAGGATGGACGCTTTGTCACGATTCTTTCCGAGTATGTCGGCAAGCTCTGCGTCGATGATGCCTTCGACTTGCCCGCAGAGGTGGAGAAGGCTTCCGCCGCAGCACTGAAATCTACAACATCGATGTGTCCGTGTTCGTGTGTCACCTTGGCTGGCTGCTCTGCTGGAGCGTCGAACAGAGCATGCAGGTGAGAGAGGTCAGTGATTTCGGTGACATCGGGTGACTTTCGAATGGGCGACTCCCAGACGTTAGTTGGCGGATAGTGGTAATGGTGAATCCTGCAAAAGAACACAAGCACGTTGAAACTTTTCAGGAAAGCGACTAAGGTTCATTGTAGAGACGTGAGCATGCAGCCTGGTCGAGAGCGATGAAGTAGTGCGCTCGGGACAAAGATCTTAGCACAGCTGCTCCATTAAGGGCAGCGTGCTCGTGCTTTTATTTCTTTTGGACGTACGCGGCCGCACTTGGGCAGGAGAACTGCTTAAAGTTTGTCTTTTGTTCCGCGCAACATCTCTTGAGTGCTCTGGATAAACCTGCTTACGGCTTACACCGTTCATGCGAGCTGCCATGAAACTTTCCGGTAAAATTTTTGTAGTGCTGAACTCCTGAATAAACAAAAATCGATATTTTCCCCATTGAAGCACTCTATGCTTACTCCTTGGCGATAGGCAGCCTATTTGCATTTGCATGACTTTTTTTTTTTTGCTAGCGCGTACCGATCTGTACAATCCGGAGCTTTACGCCAGCAGTAGATGCATGCCACCATGTTTATGATATTCCTCGTACTGATGTTACGTGAAGAATACTCATAACACACCCTACACGTCGTGTCATGCAGTTTTGAGGAGCTTTCGTTGCTTATCGTCTTCCCCTACTGCTCGAACCAATAGACCTAGACCAAGTGTTACATGCTTATACTTCAGCAAATCCTGACGGTTCACAGCAAGCTAAATGTAGCAACTGTTTTATTTGCTAGTGCTTTAGTGATCATTATGCGCTGCGTATAATTATGCGTACGATATAAACAAAGGCTGTGAGCACTTTTGTTTCTCATGCCTAAGGGTTTCTTTGCAGTATCTCTGAGACGCTTTTGCACTGAAATGATCAGCTGGAAAGTAATCCGTCGCAGCACCTGCGGTTTGGAGACCTTTTCCTTGCAAGAATTCGTGCTCGTATATCAGTTGCAGTATTCTTCGCTAAAAGATGCTGCATTCCTTACAATTCAACCTGTCTGCTAGCCAAACAATCTCTTAGTCGCGGTTCCAACTTCACTTCAGCTTATTCTTTTTAGTATCAATATTATGCCAGCAATACACAATGCTAGACCCATTGCATATATCTGTGGCCTGCTTTCTACGACGACGTCTGAGCAAATGGTTCGCTTCATGTTCACTTACGGCACGGCGAGGGGCACGAGTGGCGGTGGTGGCGGTGGAGGTGGCAGGTGGTGGGGGTGATGGTGGTGGTGCAGTGGGGGCCTCGGCGGTTGGTGGTGATGACCGGTGGGCACGGGAAAGGGCACGGCTATCACCCGAGGCCCGCTCAGTAGCCGTGCCAAGAGGATCTTCTTCAGGGTGGCCCAGCCATGCACGTTCCCCGCCAATAAGGCTAGCACCAGGAACAAGAGCAGAGCGTGGGGTCTCCTGACCGGCATTCTCTGCGGCTGCGGAAAGACAAGACCACAGGCATAGCTGCCGACGGCTTCCGAACACTTTGAGTAGTTAGCTACAGTTTTCCTGTCACTTTGTCGGCTAGAAATGTGGCGTATGGATTGTTACCTGCGTCTACACAGTTAATTGCACCGCTATGAAAATAGGCAAGAGGGATATAGAGGTGATCCGCTGCATGCTAGAGATAATTTAGCAGCACAAGACTTTTGACAATTTTTTTTATCACATGAAACTTCGTATTAAAACAGCGAAAGTTCGGAGTGTGGCTGGCTGGTTTCACACCAAAACCTGTTAGATCTAAACGAACGGCGAGCGTTTACAACCTGCATGGAGTCCGCATCGACTTGGTAATGCGCAGTACAGAAGGAGCATGACGAAGTGACTTAGCCGCATGTGGGATCACCGCGCTTATTCGCAGCCGCTCGATTGCTCTCTACGCACAGACCCCCCCCCCCCCCCCCCCCTTCTGCCCTATTCGCCGGCTAGCGTGACTGTTGGATTCCCAGACCTTCCAATCCGCCTTTTATACGAAACCACGGTTTACATAATGTATCAGCACGGAGTGTAACTCTGTTTCCTCCGGAGTCTAGACCCTGAACGAGGTGTCATTTGGCCTACCCGGGCCGTGGTAGCGTTGAGATATGTATTTAGCGTTCGCTTTATGTCACAGAATCGTACTTGGCTTTACGTCATCATGGCTCAGCGTCATCAGGGTTTCTGTCTTGTGGGTTCTATTAGATTCGGCATTGGGGATGCCTTCGACCATTATTTAGGCACCGACGGGCATTTTTTAACTGCGATGATTGGTAATAGTGCAAAATTTTTGCATTGCTCTAATACGACTATTCTCTTTTCCGCCTAAGCCGTTATCATGAGTTACGGTCTGATTTACGCTGTCGTTCTTTAGAGGTAGCCGACTAACATGGTTTCAACGTTGTGAAAGAGAAAAGTCGCGTGTGGCAAACCAATGCGTTATGTCTCAGATCACAGGTACAGCAGAAATCGGAACTCCTGTGTCAAATGAAATAAACGCTGAAGTGTTTTCGTATGTATTTCCCAAAGCTACAGCTAACCTGAGAAAGCGTTAGATGCCTCTCATTTCAGGAAACCTCACGCAAGGGGTCCTCATCTAAGTCTGGGTATTGCATGCGCCGAAAATGTGACATCCCCTCAGTAGCTTTACATTACCACGTTGAAGATGCGCTGTGCGTATCAACAGGAATTCGGTGACCAGGTCTGTTGTCCATCGGAAACTCTGCAAGCCTGCTCATCGACGAGCAGTGCACATTTGCTCCCCTGTAGGAAAACTACCGAGTTTACATTGCTTCCAATTACAAAAATGGCGCTACTTAAACGGCGCTTAAAATTGCAAGGGAAGAAAGAAGAGTAGAAGACAAGCGCTTTCAAACAGGATGCAAAGGTGACGGGGAGGAATATAAGGTGGAAGCTTGGGCACGTTGGTGTGTCACTATCGTTACGGCGCGTAAGACGAGGACGAGACGAGTACGCAGACACGGCGCAGGACTCACAACTTATCTTTATTGAGGGTTCGTCACTGCCTAAATACTGTGGCGAACAGTAATACACACACATACAAAAGACAAGAGTGACACAACAAGAGTTCTGCACGCGGCAACAGTGGCACATGACCAGCTGTGCGGCTCTTCCTAACGATCTTTAAGGAAGCGTAGTTCTATATGTGGCAGAGCTATTGAGGCCATGCTTACACATTGGTCTTGGCGTCTGTGAACTCCGTAGGCTTCAATAATCTCTCTTGTGATTTTGATGCATCCAGAAACTTCGCACTGGCTAAAAACGGGTAACATGATTTCTTCTTTCCCTACTAACTTCCGTGCAGTCCCTGTTATGAATGCCCAGATGACCGGCCACGGTGTTGCTTACGTTGTTATTGTGTTCCCGTAGCAATTCATTGAGACATCTACTGTTTTTACCGTGTAGTGCTTGCCACCTGACAGTGGAATCTTGTATACAACATTGCTAGCGCACTGTACAAATCTTTGTTGGTACTTCTTGGCGCAGCCCGTCTGGCTTGCTCTGCAAGAGTTTGCCAAGTCACAAAGCTTTGAGAGCTTATCGGGCGCAGAAAAAACAATATACATTGACCCGTGAACAACCCTCTTGAGGTTGTGTCAAATCCTATGTAAATACGGGATAACAGCGGCCTTTCTTTTTTATTCTTTTTGCTCCACTGCGGCCGGAACTCAAAATGTCTTTGAGCAGGTTCTTTGAGTCAGAGAACAGAAGATAAGTTGGGTATCCTGCTGCATGTAGCCCCTACACCTGATTTCAAAAACTGGCTTGTAATGCATACCTTCACAATTTCTCCAAGGCGTTTCGGAAACATAATTTTGCAATTCCACAATTCCACGCTTGGAAATTTTGGAATGAGCCGAAAGAAATGGTATGAGAGGCTTCTGGCTTCTTGGCTCGTAACGACAGCCGCGCGTGGTGATCACAGAAGCGAATAAAAAGGTCTAAAAAACCATAGAGTTCCTTCAGAAGGCAATTCGTGGGTCAAGACAAAAAGGTCAAGGCACTTGGAAAAAAATCTATAAAATTTTTGAGACCGAGGCCTCTGCGTCAGTAACTGTACAACTAAAAAAAAACTAAAAAATCATCTGCAAATCTGAAAACACGGACGACATTAGTATCTTCTAGTTCATTGTTAAGAAGCAAGGAAATTATGTTTCCGAAATGCCTTGAAGAAATCGTACAGGCATGCATTGCGAGGCAGTTCTCGAAATCAGGTATAGCGGCTAGAGGCAGCAGGATATGCACCTTATCTTCTAACCTCTGTCTCAGAGAACCGGATAAAATACATATTGAGCTATTGAAAGGCAAAAAGAATAAAAATAAAGGTCGCTGTTATCCCGTACTTACACAGGATATCTCACAACCTCAATAGGGAGGGTTCGCAGGTCAATGTGAATGTTGCTTTTTTCGGCGCCCAATAAGCTCACAAAGCTTTTTCACTTGGTAAACTCTTGAAGCGCAAGCAAGGCTGGCTGCGCCAAGAAGCAGCAAAAAAGATTTGTACACTGCACTAGCCATATTCTATACAGGATTCCGCTGTCATGTGGCAAACACAACATGGGACAAACAGGTAGTTGTTTCAATGAGCGGCTACGGGAACCCAATAACAACGTGAGCAACACCGTGGCAGGTCATCTGGGCATTCGCTGCAGGGACTGCACGGAGAAAAGTAAGGAGGGAAAGAAGATACCATGTTACCCCATTTTTAGCCAGTGCGAAGTTTTGAGAGATTGCCGCATCAAAATCACACGAGAGATTATTGAAGCCTGCGAAGTACATAGACGCCAAGACCAATGCGTATTGCAAGGCGTAAATAGCTCTGTCACATAAAAACTATACTTTCTTAAAGATCGTTAGGAAGATGCGCACAGCTGGTCATGTGTCACTGTTGCCGCGTGGACAGCTCTTGATGTGTCAATCTTGTGATTTGTATATGTGTGTATTTTCATCTGAGACTGTTCGCCGCAGTATTTCAGTAGTGACAAACCCTTAGTAAAGATCAGATGTAAGTTCAGCGCCATGTCTGTGTACTCGTCTCGTCCTCGTCTTTTGCGCTGTAACGTTAATGAGAAAAATAAACTGAAGGAAGCGCGGATATTTTCCTCACAACTTTTCATACGTCTGTAGGACCAGACAAGGACACCTCGGTTGACACTACCCTGATTTTAAGATGAAAAGAAAACTCAGGGGAGGCACTTCGTTGACCTAAAGTGCGGTGAGGCGAAAGCCGTTAACGCGATGCTGCTGCTTGTGTCATTGATGTGTGGTTAAGAGGTTAATTAAATACACAATTGTTCGTGAATCTTAAATGCGGTAGCAACTGGAGGGCGTTTGGTAGGCATCCGTCTGATTCGACGCCTTTCCGCAAACTCTCTCCAGCGTCCTAGACAAGGAGAACTACCTATGCGTTGGCAGGAAGTAGCGTAGTCTTTAGCACGCTGGGCTTCGGTACGGAAGGATGGTGGGTCGAATCCAATCGTACTCAAAATTTTTCCTTGTCGAGTTGAAGAGCGTAACGGACGACGATATGACGTCATTTCCGTTGTGACTTCCGGTTGGCGATGTAACGGAAGGACAGGATCTCGACCGGGAGTATGAGCCATTAAATGCTTTCGCCTTAAAACACAGTCCCACAACGTTGTGAGCAACCGGCATAAAGCGTCTCAGACTGAGCCGAGCTCTGTTGCGGTCCTATGTGAACAATGTACAGACATACAAAGAGTACATCAAATATAACATGTCCTGCGAGGTGCACAGCAAGTGATAAGGGCACGTGCGGGCTAAGATACAGAAATTTCTTAACAAAAGAAACGTACCAAAAGGTCATCGTAAATCGTGCCCAAAATGCGACAAAATGCTGTTTTTTTATTTCTCGTAACGATAGACATTTCGGTAGTACTTTGGTATTTTTAGTAGTATTTTTTATGTTCTTTTGTAGTACTGTCGCTACAAAAAGGGGAAGCAAAATACCGCAGAAAATTCAGTTTTTATTCCAAAAGTTCCTGTTGCCGCTACAAGTTAAAGACGAAAATGCTACAAAAAATTTCCTGTGACAATAAAATATTTTCTGTTGTGGTTTTCGATAAAAAAGACAAAGAAATGAAACCTCCTAATTCCAAATGCATATGCTTTATGGGAGGAGACGTCTTAAGTATATGGAGCGATGAACATGACACTACGTATCGGCGAATGCATTCGCAGTCAGCCGTTTTAAAGCCGTTTGGCGAAAGAGGCTAACGTTTTTCGTGTCGCCGTTTTTAGTGTCTTAATGCGGCTCTTATTAGTCATAGCGGCTTTTTGAAATGCAGATTAGCGACGGCTAAAGAGCTGAAACCACTTGCCAACCTGCTTTCACTCACAGTCTGCTTCATTGCTAGCGGCATTATTATTACTGACTTTTTTTTTACGTCATCTAGGGTCTCCACGGTGAGGGCGGCCACATCTCGCGATGCGTCATATGACCGCATTGCCTTGTCATAGAGCTAACATGACGGGATTGCTAATAATTGGGACGAAGCCGCCTCTTCCTCTCGCTTTCACTATCCTCGTAGGTAAATCTTAAAGAGCACTTCGTGCTTTCCCGACTGCCCGTTGGCATGCCGGGGTCAAACATAGCGAGGCTTTTATAGGCCTATTAATGTATGCAGTGCCCTTCGCACTTAACCGGAGCATTCGTCGGAAGGGCGTTTGGAGCTTTCTGTGTCATATTATGGGCACCTCAAAGCAGTAAATACAGCCACCGTTTCTATGAAGCCTTAGACCATGGGAAACTTACAAAAGCTTTACAACTCTCCGGACAGTTTTTTCCGGTAAGCACGAAGTGGTTGCTCATCACGAACTCATATGCTCAGCGCGAGTAAATGAACTGCTACAGCGGACGACATCTGTTCCTGGTGTATCTGTTTCTGCCGAATCGACAAAACACTCCCGCAGGGGGCTGCTGCGTCGAAGCTGTCCCCCGCTGAGACTTCTATGAGACTTCCATGGGTCTGGTTGCTGCTGTTTCGTTCCACTGACTTCGATGTTCGGAACGTTTTACTCTGTTGCAGAGCTTTACAAGAAAACCTACGTAGTTGCAGTCGAAGTACACTCCTTGCTTTCGTCCCTTTCTTCTATTTCTGTATCTCTGCACGCGTTAGTAGCTTGCTTTGATCGAAGTCGGCGAGAAGCCATCAATGTTTACGTGGTTCGACGTGTCATTGCTTTCTGCGCGAAAAACTCCTGAAAAGCAATTTGCTGCTTACAAGAAAACTCGGGGGGGGGGGGGGGGGGGGATGGTCTGCCTCTTTGTTTTCTTCAATAAACTCGGTGACTCCGAGGCGCTTTCTTTACAAATTAATTCCTTCTTCGAAGATACGATCAGACCATTGGAAACGAGGAAAAGCAGTCCTCGCGAGTTCTTTGGGTTGTCGGGGCCCGAGAAAGTGGCCGCCGTGCGTGGAGGAAATCACTCGACCATTGGACGGGAAGAGAGCCTGGCCGATGCCAATGGAGATTACGCTGTCGTCACTGTCGGCCAGCGAAAGGGGCACATTTATCCCCAAGCCATTTCGGAACGGTGCGTGAGCACCGGTCAGTGCCCTGTTTGAACTTGGCGTGTGAATAAATCACTGTGTTTGTTGCTTCGGAGGCAGTCAGTGAAGAGAAGGAGAAAGTGCGGTTTCTTCGTGTTTACATCTTTGCGGCATCCTCATTGTATTTGGCACCGGATTAGGCTGAATTCAAGCTCAATTTGGCACTTTTTTTTCACAATGACCAGATGACCAGGTGGTCTGCATCTCGCTCGCATCTCGTGGTGCTATGCAGTTGACGTTCTAACCGCTGTGGGCTCGATAGAAGGGCCGACTTATGTTCAGTGTTGTAAAGTGCTTATCATAGAAGCAAATCCTATTGGAGCCCGCAGACAGGAACCATTTGAACGTGGGATGTTGAATAATTGTATCAGCATTTAGGCAAGTTAGTTGGTGATATTCAGTGAAACGCCATACCTCATATCCGACCACTCTCTTGCGTCTATCTTTAGTGCAGTGCCGAACTCTGTCGTGCGAGGCTGTTTACTAGCCTGCGACACTCGAAATAATTGTCACTTTTACTCGATTTCACGTCTGCCTTTATCAGGTTGATATCGTTTCACAAGCAAGCAGGTATGGTTCTAACAGTTCGGGATATGCGATGCTTAAGTGGTCTCCTCCAGAAAAGCAGGCTTATCTTTGCGTCAGTTCGGCATGGGTTCGGTGTCGAAGCGACGAAAATTCGCTCCTTTAACTTCGCGCTACAAAACTAGAAGCAGGTACGAGTCAAGCACGCCACAAAACCTTCCTGCCGAAGCACGTGTGAGATAATGTGGGGCAAAAGACAACTCACCTGGCGCGTGTATCCGAAGCAGGACGATGTCAGAGCTGCGTCGTCGTCCCGACTGCTGCTGCTCATGCCGCACCGAGGCAAGTATTAAAAATAGGAACTAAACATGTGCCAGGCACACTTGACGTACGTGCCTTTTAAAACCTCTCGGCTGAGAAAGGGTTCGGGGGAGAGCGAGTGTGCCGCCTTGGCCACACGACCGAGACGGAGTTCCTCCTCGAGGGTAGTCCAGGATATGGCACCGCACCTAGCCTACATTCACCACATGCCTGGCGTGAACCGGCCGGCCAGCCTCGCCCGCTGCATGGCCCCGCGTGCTCTTCCCTCACCCAAAACTCTCACTCTGAGCGTCACAGCTGGAAAGCCTAGTTAAGACTCAATATGAATGCGCTGTTGTGGTTATATGTTGTAGAAGCCGACATTCACCGAAACGAAAGAAATCGTAGGGGAATGTTTCTATTTTTTAAACATGTAGTTTTGATCAATGGAGAAGTAATTCCATAATTACTTCATTGCTTAGAGATAATTCATTAGAAAGCTTAAGAACAACAACCACATGCCGCCGGTGGGATTCGAACGCCCCCCCCCCCCCCCCCCCCCCCCCTCCGAGCCCCACATTTCTGTAGCATTGTCTGCTCAGTGATTATATATTGCGTTGTTTTGTTTCAGAAGCAAGTCATGCTGGTCATTAGATTTCGTCACAAAAAACACCAAACAAAGTGAACAAAGGTTGTGAGGGAGCCTTAGTCCGTTATCCAACGTGTCGGCGAGAGGAGTTGCGGAGTTGCTTTCTAGCGCACTGAGGCCTCCTCAACCCTTGTTGTTCACACTGTGGTGTGTTATCATACTGCCGCCCGCCCTCTGAAGAAGTCCGTTACAGCGATGTGCATCGACCTTCTGTATATAGATGACACGAAAGGTAGGCTGAGCTTTGTATGCAGTTTCAGGACGGAATGTTGAATATATATTTTTAACATACGAGGCGTACATTGCTTTTCGAAATTTTCTGGACCACCTCGCCAAGTTCTCTGACAAACCAGAAGAGACCAGGAGCTGTCCTGTTGTTCGCTGAAAAAGTTTGCGGATTTAGAATGCGTATAAAATACTGCATGTGTGCATACGTACGTACGTCTACGATTGGGTAGCTTTTCTTACGAGTGCGGTGTATAAATTGGGCGCTGTTTTGAATGTACGCCGCAGAACTATGACATGAGTTGAGACAGTCTGCGCATTGCTAACTCTTTGTGAAGAATTGTTCGGGGCTTCTTATTGCCACTGGAGTTTGAGCGTATGCCAGTTTTTTTGCCGTTAAATGAGTAATGGCTGTGGTCGGTGTCGAGATTTTGCTTTCAGAAGCTTCAGAAGATTTGAACGCGTATAAAATTTTCATTTTCTCCTTCTCAAAAGCAGCATGTCATTCAGTTTTCATCCCTTGTATGAAACAGCTGTGGTCACTTGCAGGTGCATGTGTAGCAAGGCATGTATTAATATGCTCGATAAGAATGAAGCAGCTTTAGTCAATAACGCCCGTGTAGTGTACCTCTTCCAATTCTCGCTTCTGCGAAAACGATGCGCTTTAGGCATGATGCATTGTGAACAAATACCGAGCCATAAAAAAAAAACCTGTTTTGAGAGTTCTATGTTTGTGGCTGCAAAAAGGTTTTCAGTGCTGTGCGGCCGACACTTCTTTTGGAGGTTTTGTTTTTAAATTTTCAGGCGGCTATCGTCGCCTTTGATAAGCCACATTTCTTATGTTTCGGTGGACGCGTAGTGAGTTTAGACAAACGAACAACTGTGCACTCTGTTGTTTCTCTGGTAAAACCAGAGAACGGGCAAGTGGTTCGAAAATTCTTCCTCTCTCTCTCTCTCTCAGTGTTCAGAGCCCGTGATTTTTCCGCACCGCTATTCATGAGTGGACCTGGAGTTAAACATCTAGCTTATCCTCTTAACACAGAGGTACTCTCTGATGGGAGCAATAATAAACATAGGAGGGGTTGAGGGAGAGAGTGAGAGGGAGGCCTAGTCCGGGGTCCCGTTGGCGGAGGCTGAAGATCCGAACATGATGTAAAATACAGGCGCCTTCTTTGGTGCAAAACAATGTACGTAGCAGTACCTGTAGCAATGAATGTGGAAAATATGAACCAGCAGACACCACTGTTATTCGCAACACATTCAGAGAGTTATAGTTATTGGATACGCATACGCCCACCTCTCTGCTCAGAAACGATGGAGTGTATCTTCGGAGCGGAGACGGCTTTCCCGCATCGTCCCCGAGCAGTGGCCTCATGACGTGTCCGACAGTTCCGCTGAGGTAACGAATGCCCCATAAATTTTTCAGAGCCGCACGCGTTACACAGCTCGCGAACCGCGAAAAGACGCGAACCCACTTTAAAAAAAATAAACAGAATAATAGAAAAAGAAGAGGATATGCGGCCAACCTTGGTCCCCGATTCGGTCGAGTAAAGATTCCCACTCCCGCCCATGGCTGTGCGGGCAGAACGACGGCCACTCCGGTATGCGCATTTTTATCTCGCTCGAGTTGAACTCGTAATGCCCGAGATGTGTGGTTCAAGCAAGGAGCAACAAGAAGACCTCCTACAGCACGCTGTGAGGCGAGGCCCAACCCACAGTTGTCGTCGCCGCTTTTCCTGCCTCAGTTGACGCCGAGCACCGCTTGCGCGGGGAGCTGCACTTAAGGATGTTTCTTTGCGCGGCTCCAAGCAGGTTATGCCACCACTGTCGTTCAGAGTCGGGGCGAATGCATGGCAAGGAAGACGTTGCCAGTTTCGTTTCTTACCGGTTTGCGGCAGTGTGCGCGTAGAAACGTATCTTGGAATCGTTTACCGCCTTGTGTAGCTGTCAAAGCAACTCAGGCATGGTTTGCCCGAGATGCGACGACTGCCCCCGTGTTGGGTGCGGAAGCGACCCAGTTTGGATGCGTATTAACGCTGAATTAACGCGCGGAATGCTGAGTGCGCGCGTTTAATTCCAAGTAATAATAAGCTGAAGTAAATTTGACAACTGAACGATTTCATGTGTTGCCACTGCAGCTTCAGTGTTCGCAATAATTTTTTCGAATGAATGTGGGGTAGGTTTCGACTGTACACTCAGAGCGCCTGTATAGCCGCAATGAACGCAGTTGAATATGCTGGAGACAGCGCGAAATCTAAGAGGAAGACGCGCAGGCTTGCGTAAAACCCAGAAACTCTTCTTAATGCGTAAAGCATTAAATGGCTGAATCTCAAGTTCATCGCCGCAAAACGTGTCGAGAAAATATGCCGACAAAATGTGTCCGCACTGTGACATCACAACTTCGAGATGTGATTGTGTGTGATCACAAAGTGAACAAGGGAGGGAAAACCTCAGGGTGCTTACAAACGATTCGACAAATGGACTTCTCTTCGTCTGGGGAAAGCGTTGATCTTTGGCGAGGTTTAAATAGACTGATCCCTCCGAGGAGGAAGGCCCAGTGAGGAACAAGAGGGTGTGAAGTGGGAATGGTGTTAGAATGGGGAATGTGAATCTGGTCCAGACATGATGGCTGCTGGCTGAAACTGATTATCCGGTTGACCTGCAAAACTGTGAAGAGAAAAGGCCAGCTCAGCAGAAGGACATCCGAGGGTGTGGAGCGCGGAGAGATAGCGGGCGTGGCCTTGAAAGGTTGTGTCCAGCTGCGACAGGTGGCTTGGTATGAATGGCTGCGTTGACCTGAATAATAATAATAATAATTGGTTTTTGGGAAAGGAAAATGGCGCAGTATCTGTCTCATATATCGTTGGACACCTGAACCGCGCCGTAAGGGAAGGGATAAGGGAGGGAGTGAAAGAAGAAAGGAAGAAGGAGGTGCCGTAGTGGAGGGCTGCGGAATAATTTCGACCACCTGGGGATCTTTAACGTGCACTGACATCGCACAGCACACGAGCGCATTAGCGTTTTTCCTCCATAAAAACGCAGCCGCCGCGGTCGGGTTCGATCCCGGGAACTCCGGATCAGTAGTCGAGCGCCCTAACCACTGAGCCACCGCAGCGGGTTGACCTGAAAAACTCAGATACGGAATTAATCAGCATGGCGGAACGAAATACCGGGAAAATATAATAAATGAAAAAGAGAAAACAGAGAAGGCATGAAAGGAATGGGGGGAGGGTTGGAAAGGAATGTGGAGGACAAGTGTTCTTCAGAAGTTATGACAAGAGAAGCAGGCCACAAGGTAAAGATAAAAATGAACAAAAAAGATAAAAAATGCACTTTAGAGGCTAAAGGATGGGTCGGGGTGGAAGAGCAGGGTGAAATAAACGATTCAGCAGCGGTATGAAGAGCTGGTAAATGCTCTGATCATATGCAAGACCTGTTTAAAGAATTACACCAGTTCCGGAACTGAGAGAAGTATAGAAATGTACTTCCACTCACCAAAAAAAAAAAAGATTGGCAGTGGCTTAGCTCAGCTGTGCCAGGATATACGTAGCGAGAGATACGTTTCCCTGGCTGAGCTTGTTGTGGTCATTGTATGTTTCGCAATGAGACACATTGGGTATACATATCTTTTATTCATTTTGCTTGACAGAGATGGACTGCCCGATGACCTGTGAAGTACCATGCAGCGGTCTCAATTTTGTGGATACATTATTTCGATTTGGTAGAGCCTCTTTAGTATACAAGCTCTATAGTAGTTCCCCATTGTGTAGTCTGGACGTGAGGGTCCGAAGCTAAATTAAAGTGAAACTTTTCTTTCATACACTGACTAAGAGAATCCTGTTTCCTGTTGAAATCACCCAATGTCACACACAACTGTGAAACCGTGCCGTAGGCTGGTATACACGGGGCAACCACATCAATCTTCTGCTTGACAGATATGTTCCCGGTGCCACGTAGACTCCTTGGATGATAATGCAGCTTTCCAGAAGCCGAACACAACAGGCTTCACCATTATTCACCCTGATCGAAGGGAGATGTCGTAGAGCGGTGATACCTTAATTATTTCACTTACACCGACTCCACCGTTATTATTGGTTCAAGCCAACTGCCAGGCGACAACCTCAGGATCGGAAGAGTTAATCTTGTCTTGTCTATACCGCCGTTTAGCAGCGGCTCGACTCTCCTTCTCTGCATGCATGGCAGACGTTGTGATACAGACGCCCATTACATCTCCGCCTTTTATACGCAATCCTGCGCATGCGAAGCGGTGTTCGGGTGATAGAGCGGAGTGCGGCGAGGCGACGACGAAGAACGCGGTGCAGCTGTGGGGTCTATCTGGTTACCATGGTATCGGCGCATGCGCACAACTGCTCGCACGCATGACGTCACGCTCGGCTTTGACGGTGGAGCCGGCGCGTGGCCGCGGCGACGGCGAAGCGCAAGCCGCTCTTCGCTCCTCTTCGGTTGCCATGGTCACGGCGCATGCGCACAACTTTTCTCTCCCATGTACCGCGAAATTGACTGGTAGCCCAGTGTAGCTCTCGCTACAAAAACACCCAAATTGATAGGCACCATCCTCAGAACTTCCTTGACAATGCTTTAAAACGAGCAACCACTCTAAAATGAGGCGAGGTACTTAAAGAACGAAAAAAAATCTAACCGTGAGCGGCCTCCTGCACTTATAACAATACTCGAACGCCCTTCCAAGCAAATAATATTCTACAGATAAGATTTATGGGGTTTAAAGTCCCCAAGCGACTCTGGAAAGGCTCCGGAAATTTCGACCGCCTTGAGTTCTTTAACGTGCACTGACATCGCGCAGCGCACGGGCCTCTGGAATTTCACTTCCATCGAAATTCGACCGCCGCGGCCGGGATCGAACCCGCGTCTTTTGTTTCAGTAGCCGAGCGCCATAACTCCTGAGCCGCCACGGCGGCTTTCCTGCAGATATACCATCCTATTTTAACTGCAAACGGTCGTCTCAAAAAAATATTTGCCGACGCACCCGAGGTAACGTACAGATGTAACACGAACCTGTAAGACATCCTACTGCGCGCTAGGCTTGGTAGGAAACCTCCGCCGACCGCAAGACCATGCTGTCAACCTAGATGCAAGACATGCAAGCATTTATAAAGCAGAACAGGCGCCGCGGTGGCTCAGTGGTTATGGCACTCGGCTGTTGACCTGAAAGACGCGGGTTCGATACCGGCCGCAGCGGTCCAACTAATTTCGATGGGGGCGAAACTCTAGAGGCCCGTCCACTGTGCGATGTCAGTGCACGTTAAAGAACCCCGGGTGATCTAAGTTTCCGGAGCTCTTCACTACGGCGTCCCTCATAGCCTGAGTCGCTTTGGGACGTTAAACCCTTATAAACCATAAACCAAAAAGCGACACTACTATTAGAAGTACGGGAAGCGACTTCAGCTTCGATATAAAGAATAGCTTTAATAGCACGTCGTCTTATCTACGTGCTTTGATGCACCTCTTGTCCGAAACAATGCACCGGAGAAACCGGGTAATCAATTATCGCCAGACTAAATGGTCATCGAGCTGACACAGCAAGGAGCCTACAGAAGGCAGTGGCGCAACATTTTAAAGCGGTCACAACTTCGATGACCTCAAACCGTTTATTCTTCAATTATGCTTCAGATCTGCAAGGAACAGATAATACAGAGGCATTCCTGATCTACAAATTTAAAAACTTACGACCAGCAGTGATTAACATATCCAGAAAAAATAGGGTCTCTCAGGTACATACCGGCACTGGCGTAATTCTTTAGACAGGACAATTGCGCATGATATGAGCATTCACCAGCACTTCATGCCGGCGCTCAATCGTTTCTTCCACCCTACCCTTTCGCCCCGACCCGTCCCTTGCCCACTCAATGACAATTTTAACGCGACAGCGTTAAGAAACTCGTGTCGCAGAAAAACTAGTGTCGGCGTCTTTGGCCATGAGCGAAAAATGGTGCATCTCGGTGGACACCTGAACCGCGCCGTAAGGGAAGGGGTTTTCCTTCCCTTACGGCGCGGCCCTTCCCTTACGGCGTGGCGCGCTTCGGGTGTCCAGCGAGAATTGTGAAACAGGCGTCCTTTCCTTGCTTTAAAAAATTTTATTTTCATTTTCCTTGCCTTACGGTGCGGTTGGGGTGTCCACCAAGATATGTTTACTTTCCTTAAATTGTCCGGGTAAGGGGTCGCACCGAAGGACGATGGCGTTCCTTGGATTCCTTAGCAATGCTGCAACACGCCGTCGTGTCCTGCTCTTAAGGTGAAGCTTAAGCATCCTCCAAATTTTTTTCATCCGCTTTGTTGAATTTTTCTTTACCTTGTGCTGTGCTTCTCTTGCCATCACTTCTCAGGAATACTCGTCTTCCGCAATCCTTTCCAACTCCCACCTTTTTGATTTATTTACATGAACATTAAAAGGAGAGGTCGGTGCTGCATAGCGGCTCCGTCTACTCCTTTTCACTAATTTATAGCAACTACTTTGTCCAACGATGTGGAGTTCGACATAACACAAACACAAACAGTACACAACATATAAAACAAAATACAAGCGTCAGGAGAAGTAACATTAATGAGCGAACAAAAACGCCTTGAAACTTTATGACTAAACAAGGACAGATGATAAAAATTAAGCTTATTTGCAGTACACACAGCAAAAGTAAATAACGCTATTGAAGCACTCACTCACAAAAACAAAGAAACTAAAAGTTTGTTTGCAGTAAACAGCAAAAGCAAATAACAAAAATATTGATGCACTCACGCACAGAGAGGTGAGAGCTCTAACATTGACTCAAATTCTACCAAGCTAATATTTCCCAAGAATGCCGCTGTCCTCAAGGAATGCTATCAATGCCACAAGTGTTCCATTTTGCAGTTCAAATGTCGGCCACGGGCGTTGAAGCTTTTGTAGACTTAAGGGTCTTTTATCAAGAGCGCTCAAGTCTCTCTTGTATCACGGCCTGAGGTTACCGTGCACTCGGCAGTCCAATAATGGGTGAGCCACATCCTCATTTTCTTGGCCACAGGCACACCGTGGGCTGCGTGCGCGGCCAATTCTACGAAAAAACTGCTTCGTGTGTAAGCCGTTCCTAAACGCAAGCAGTGAAGGACCGTTTCTAAACTTCTGCTGATAGATAATGTAATATTGAACCCTATCAACGGATCGATGAAGTGCAGATCAGAACATGTATGGTTTGGCTCAAACCACATCTTTTCGTTCATTTTATTACGCATGGTCTTCAAGAAACAGCGCAATGCGCTTCTCGATAACGGAAGGCCAGAAGTGAGGGCATTGGAGGGTGCTTGCCTAGCCGCAGCGTCCGCCTCAGTGTTTTCAGGAAATAAAGCAATACCCGGATGTCAATTGTAAAGCTATAATATGCTGCTTTTTGGTAGCCTTGGAAAATTCTTTAAGAACTTCGTATGCCAGTCTAGCTTTCCATGGTATGGGACTAGTGGTGTCAAGACATTTTAGTGCGGATATGGAGTCGCTAAAGATTACCCGCATACGCAGGTATCGCACCGAGGCGATGAACTGTAGAGCCAAATAGTGTAAATCTCAGCAGTCGTTAATTCTGTCGCGTGAGCCAGATTACATCCCGGTCGCTCATTAAGGTGTGGAATCACAAATGCGGACGCTGATGAATTTTGAAGAATGGAATCATCAGTATACACATGACCGTAACCCGGATACCGCATGTGTATCTGGTAAAGAGCTAACTGCTGAGCAGCGAATATCGTCATGTCACGCTTGCTAATTATCCCTTAGACTAAAACCCATGGGGGATTTTCCTATGTCTTCTTTCCAAAATTCATAACTTGGAAGAAGCTGGCGGTGGTGTTGAAACATTTGAGGTATATGACTTCCATCTCGTTCATTAAGCGCGAAAGCTAATGGGTGCCTTTCATGCTGGGTTACCACGCGGAAAATGTGCCTGCAGGTCTCTTTTGTTCTTAACACTTCAAACGGAGGCTGCCGTGCCTCAGCAATTACCAGAGCGCTGGAAGTCGCTTTAAGAACTCCCAAAGCTAAGGCCCCTAGCTAAGTCTTTGCAGGCGTTCCTCCGAAGTTCGCGACACACCATGAAGAATCGGAGATGAGTACGCAATTTTTTTTGATGAATGAGTGCATTGTGTACTGTTAGCAGAGATGACGAAGGACAGCCCCAAGACGTACCTGCAAGCCTGCGAAGCACGTTCACAGCAGCATTCACCTGGTCTTTGACAGATTCTATATGAGGAGCCCAAGAGAGTTGTCTGTCAAGAACTACACCCAAAAAACGGTGCTGCTTAACAGACGTTAAAGGTTGACCATTGAGGCAGCGAAGGAAATCCTTCAGATTCTTAGGAGTTAAAGGCAGAACGGCTGTTTTTGCGTGAGAGAGCAGCATCCTTCTCTCTTTTAAAAAAGCAGTCAATGGTACCTAGGCTTGCAAGGTAGACTCGTTAAGGCCTGCAGTTTTTCCAGAAACCCAAATACAGACATCATCGGCGTATAACGAACCGTGTAAGCCATAATAGAGCTTTCGCGGAAAATCCGTCGTCACGCAGTTAAAAATTGGCGGTGGTTTAGCTCTGGTTATACCCGGAGTGACGCGATAGCTACAGCTGGCCGAGTGGAATTTGCTCAGTTGAACTGCAAAATCAGTCTTTCACCGCTCCGTTTCCCTGGGCGTTCCTTCTTCATCTTCGTCCCACTTGGCAGTGCGCATGCACACAGCTCTGGCAGCTCGGTTTCGCCGGCGCGCCGCGCCGCCGGCAGCAGCATCTGTTCCACACCCCGTGACCAGCCACGGCGCCGCGCCGCCGTCAGCTGCTCCGCACCACGTGACAAACCACGTGACAGCGTGGCGGTGCCGCCACGCCACACTGAAAGCTCGAAATGCTACAGTAATGTAGCTATCGCTACAAAAGGAAAGGGCTTAGCACGCTGCTCTGCGGCACTCCTTGCATTAGGCTATGTTACGCGCTTTTTCCTTCACTTGGCTGCATGAATACTTTCCTGCCATCTAAAAAGTGGGAAATCAAACGTAGCGGTATTCCACTCACACCGAGGTCTAGCAAACTTGAGAGGACATGAATATATCTTACAGCACCGAATGCGCTCTTGATATCCGAAAATGCTGCGACGGTGATATTGATTTCCTACGCTCATGTTCTACACATTTTATTAGGTCCATAATTGCATCCATAGCGCATCTACGTCTACGAATTCCAGTCATGAACTCAGAAAACAGTCCTGTTTCATCACACCACCACTAAAGCCTGGCGTCTGTCATCTTCTCCATCGCTTTGCATAAGCAGCTTGTCAGGCTCACGGGGGCGAATGGAGTCGAGAAGCAAAGGGGATTTACAGGGTTTTAAAACAGGAAAAACGCGCGCAATCTTCCAAGACTGGGGAACAAACTCCTTGACCCACAGATTGTTAAATATCCCCAAAAGTACCGCGGTACCTTTTGGCCCAAGATTTTGAAGCATTCTATAATGACATCAAGCCCAGCAGCAGTCTTTGGACGGCACAACGCAAGATCACTTTTAAGTTCACCGATTAGGAATACAGAATCCAAGTAGGTATGTTGCACATTGAAGCATATGCAGCTGAGTTTTTAAACTCCTGGCAGTCTAATGATACGCCAGGACGAGAAATAAGACGGCAGAACTCATCAGCCAGGTCTGTTTCTGCAGTTTCCCGTGCCATTGCAAGAGCTCTGAAAGGGTTATTCTGAGGAACAGGCCTGCTTAAGAAGCGCGCCATCATCCATATCTTAGGTACTGGAGTGTGCGGGGTCAATGTACTGCAGAAGTCATGCCATTTTTTTCTTCATAATTGCTGCAGACGTTTAAGTATTCACGAATGAATCTTTTGAGCCTCGCGATGCAAATCTAAAGACCAGGATCGACGGTAAGTCCTTTCCGCTTTTCTTCGTAGTGCCCTGAGTCGATCATACTCTCCATCAATACTTGTGACTAGAGTAGCATGCCAGGCCGACAGCCAGGCAGACCTACCCTTTTCCATTAAAGTCCCTCCTCGTCCTCCTCCTCCTATTTCTCCTCCTCCAATACTTGTGAACGCGGGACTTCCTTGGTACAACGACTCAGTCTATCTTGCAACAGCGAAGTGAAGTCGTCATTACTGATGTCCATGAAAACATTTAGAGTTATGCAGTGACGAAAAGCTTCCAAACTGCTAGGTTTGGATTTACGTCGGGCATCCTGACATCGTAAGCTAGCATGATTTGCCAGTATAGGATAGTGATCCCTTCCGAGTGTCTGAATCTCTGTGGCCAACCCCATATCAGACACCAGATCTTGAGTGCACAGAATCAGATCTAAACAGCTCGAATAAAGAAAACCACGTAGAAATGTCGGAAAACCGTCGTTGAAAACACAGAACTTAGATTTCTCTGCGGCGCACTCCAAGACCCTTCCACGGGCGTCACAGTGGTCACTTCCCCAAGCAGTATTGTGAATTTATGAGCGTTAAAATCACCGCAACTAAGTAAACGCGAGCCCGCTATTTTAAAGACATTCAATAGAGCATTAGTCGGGGACGCGACAAGATGCTTCCAAGTAAATACTAATCACAGCAACGCAGACCTTACCAAAGGACGCCTTGCAAGCCACGAACTCTGGAACGTCCACTGGACTGCATCAGATAGACGGGTAGGTCCTTCCTCACACACAACATCGCCCTACTCAAACCAGATGGGCGTGATGATTTGTATGACACATATTTAGAGAGACGGAAATCGTCACCCACACGGGCCTCCTGTATGCACATCACAGGAAAATTGTTTTGCTCAATAAGTCTGCGAAAAGCTGCACTTTTTGCTCTGAATCTGTTTGCATTCTACTGAAAAACGGCGACATTTTGATAGCGGTAATTCATAAATGGTTTGCCCAACGGAGGACTTGGGAACCTGAGCCAGTAGAGGCTCCACAGACAACAAAGCATTCACCACTGGGATGATGTTTGCTTGCGGAATGGCTGTCAGAATAGCTCGAACTGCAGTAAACAGCATAGGAAGAATAAGCTGCTCCACTGAGACTGAAGAGTTGACTCCAGCAACTGGGGCTGGTTCAGGTACCACTTGCGCTGGTCGAGCAGAAGAACGCTGAAATGAGGAAGTTGAGGGACCCGGAATAGGACCTTAAACTTGGCTGTCAGAAGTCTCCCGAGTAGTCCTTTTCAATGCGGAAGCGGGAGGCACAACCGAAGAACTGGAAGTAGAATTCTGCACTCGATGGCTTTAATTTTGTCGAGCAGAGTATTTCAGCGCGGACGCATACGATGCAGATTTCGAAGCTTGGTGTGTGTCATACTGCACTGGATTCTCTGCTTCCAGATTTGGAGGAGGTGCGTTTTTGCGAGGCGACTTCCCATGAAGTATTTCGTGACGCCACAGGTTTGAAGCAGCTACGTTTTGGGGACAATCCGAGAAAGAGGCGGTGTGAGTACCACCAGAGTTCGCGCACTTCTGTTGCAGAAGTGGTTTGCACTGGGTATGCTCATGGCTCTCCGACGAATCTTGCCTCGGCGCGAAGCGTGGCAGTTCTTTGCCACGTGTTCTTTGCCAGTTCTTTGCCACAGTTCAAGCAGCGGAATGCTGGTCTAAGGTACTCTTGCACAGGATGACTAGTGAAGCCCAAGAACACCCTGTCTGGCATTGGCGGCCTTCTCTGACTGTAAGAATGACTGAGTATAGGGGACGGTATTCCACCGCTCCATCCTCTTGACGCCGATACATAGTCTGTCGGCGTGCTGAGATCACTCCGGCATCCCTCAGAAATTCTAGAATTTGCTCATCGTTGTACTAGAGAAGAACGTGGCGGATTTTACCAGAGTTTCTTGTGTATAGGACTCCATAATGGAAGGACTGACACCTAATCCAGCCGCTTGACGCTTAGCAGACGCTTAGCTGATGCTAAGGAGCTGACACATACAGAGAAACTGCCATCTCTATTTACCCTGAATGATGTAAATTTCTCCTTTGCGGAAGAAAATATTTCTGACGAAACTCTGTTTCGTTTCACTTGCCAACCGCTTTGGCTTTATTGAGTCGGACGGAACACTACAGGAATCCCTTCCGGTCCCTTTTTCTTGTAGGAGACAAGCGTAAACGGGGCTTCATCACGCTCTATATCCTCCGGCTCGCTCTGCACATCCTGTAATGTGCTCTCACTATAATTGGCGATTTCCTGGAGGCGAGGTTCTTGGTTCTCCACTTCCTCTTCTTCATCCTCGGCTGGAGGATGAATTCTCATAGCTCCCGCTCCGTCAATCATCATTATAATGACTACTTGAGGATGCTATTCACCGCATGATGACCAGCCGGCTCTTGACTGCACCCAGGAATGACATTCATTATGCCCGGGATAGCTCTCGAAACGTGAGGCTGGGGAGAATATGGGGTGTTGGGGGTTGGTCCCCAGCCACCGCTGTGGCTGCGGACGCGCAAAATCAAGAAGAGAGCCCTCCGTGCCTTGCGCTCGATGTACCGGAATCCAGCTGGAACTCTTGCTGGCCACACGAGGAGCAGTGGGCTCACGAAACGGCGGTCAGACACACAATGCAAACAAAGACTTGACGGAGCGCAGCAGAACGGCGACCGAACAGGGGTACCTCTTCTACTTCTTCCCTCTTCCTTTCTTCCTTTCTCTTCTTTCTCTTTTTTCCTTTATTATATTTTCCCGGTATTTCGGTCCGCCATGCTAACCCCTTTTCTGAGTTTTTCAGGTCAACACAGCCAGTTCTACCAAGCCACTTCTCGCAGCTGGACACACAGCCTTACAAGCCCACGCCCCTTATCTCACCTTCGCTCCATATTCCGGGATTCCTTTCTGCATAGCTGGCTTTTTCTTTTCACATTTTTTCAGGCCAGCTGGTTAATCGATTTTAGTAGCCATCATGCCTGGACCAGACTCACCCTCCCCATTCTAACACCATTCCCACCCTCCTCCCCCTCACCGAGCCTTCCTCCTCGGAGGGATGAGCCTATTGAAACCCTGCTAATGATGAACGCTTTGCCCAGATGATAAGTATTTTGCCTAAGTATTGGCAAGCACCCTGAGGTTTTCCTTGCCTTATTCACTTTGTGATTATCAAGAACCATCTCACCAATCTGCCTTTTACCATGGACTGATTGTGTGAGAGTGTAATTTAATTGAGTAATAAATTAAGGATTGGTGTAATATGTCGTGATGAAGATTGATGACGTTAATTAGTTAATGCTAATAAAGATAATAATTCTTTACTATTCACAAAAATTAAGACAACTAAGATTTAGGACTACTATGGTGGAAGTGGTTTGGTTGGTTTATGGGGGTTTAACGTCCCAAAGCGACTCAGGCTATGAGGGACGCCGTAGTGAAGGGCTCCGGAAATTTCGACCACCTGGGGTTCTTTAACGTGCACTGACATCGCACAGTACACGGGCCTCTAGAATTCCGCCTCCATCGAAATTCGACCGCCGCGGCCACGATCGAACCCGCGTCTTTCGGGCCGGTAGCCGAGCGCCGTAACCACTCAGCCATCGCGGCGGCTATAAGGTGGAAGTGATGGTGATGATGATACGTGACGACGTCATACCAAGGTCCCGTCAGAAGATTACGCAAAGTTTTTGGTCAATTGAGAGTGATGACGTCATGTCAAAGTCAGGTGACAAGAGGGCGCAAAAATTTCGAAGTCACGGGACACGGTGATGACCTCACACGAAAGTCACGTGGCAAAGTGTTTGCGTCATACCAAACTCAAATGACAGGATAATTGGCAGAAAAGAATTTTGAGAAAGTAGGCTGCATGAGTTGAACTAAAAAATAACGTTACGTGATACAACACTAGTTAGTAGCAGTGATTTGCGAAACTTCAATTTCGCACCTAGATGCTTCTTTCGCATCTCTCCAGTGCCGGTCGCCGCAGTGCTCTCAAATGTTTTAGGCGGTTTTGTGCCCGCACACAGAAACTGTGTTTTTAAGTAAGTTTTTGTTTCTCCCTCGGTGGCGGCGACAGCAGCCGGTGCGCTTGGGGGTTCACGAAGGTGAGAATAGGCGTTGCCCTTGGTCGTGCTGAATTTAAAGGTGACTGGGAACCTTCTAGATAAAGAGTCTACAACACCTACGAGGCTAGAACATCGTAGAAACAGCTGCGTCGGTTGGAATCCTTCCTGACAAATGTGGCTGCTTCTCGCTTGACAAACTAAATGAAAAGGCCGCTTGCCCCGGCGTAAAGAGAAAACATATGCAAAGAGCAAAGAATGAAACAAGCACCGCTTCGCGGCATTATCTCTATTCGACGCAACACGAAATAAGAAAACAAGCATAATTGTGATTTAGTGGTATTTATAGTAATGATGATAGCAAAAAATGGCTGTGGTTTAGCTGTGGTTAAACGTGGAGTGACGCGATAGCTACATATGGCCGAGTGGAACTCGCCCAGTCGAATTGCGAAGTCAGTCTTTCGCCCCTCCGTTGTTGTTGCTGTTGCCTCAAAAACGATGGGCTGGACGCTCCGTCTTCATCTTCGTCCCATTTGACACGGCGCATGCGCACAGCTGTTGCGCGCCGCGCCGCCGGCAGCAGCTGCTGCTCCGCACCACGTGACCAACCACGTCACCAACGGCGCCGCCACGGAGCTCAAGTGGTGCCACGCTGAAGGGTCGAAGAGGTGGCGTAGTGTAGCTCTCGCTACAAAAAAAGTTTGCAAACTGGAAAATTATGTGACACTGTTAAAGAAATATTGAAGGTAATGGTCCATTATTCTGATATGTCGCAAAATCTTTCTTTTAAAGTGGTTCCAGCGACCAAATCGGACAGTTGAGACTGCCATAGAAAACTAATCGGGGAACGCTTTTGAGCATAGCTAATTGTTATAGTGCATGAAATCTTACATTATATGAAAAATTACGTTCATAAATGGCTTCCCGCTCAAAAATGCCTTTGTCCAGAATTGCTGGGTACGTGCCGATTGTATGTCCGAGAATCGTGAGCGTTCCATCCCGTGGCACTGCCCGCTCATCTTCATCGAGTGAGGCAGATTTATTAGCTGGCCTTAGCGGAGCAGGCGCTCTTCTTCCCTTACAAGCATGGTCTCTACACAGTCTATACTTCTTATAGACTCTATTGCCTTCCTATAGATATTCCTTTTTATCTATTCATGGGTTACAGACTGTCTATCGAAAAAAGTTACTAAAAGTGTATGGCCATAAATCTATAGATTGTCTATAGGATTTGTATTGCCTTTAGGTTGTTCTCTAAGGTTTGTCTTTAGATATCCTATAGAGTTTATAGACTGAAGTCTATGAACAGTCTATAGACTGTGTAAAAAATTTGGGAGAGATTCACGGGGCCTTAGGAATGGCCTCAAAGTTTTTCTTTCTCCTCCTCCTCTATCGGTGTCTTCTATGTGGCACTAATCCGTGCTCTCGCGCTGATTCGAATGTAGTAAACATTCTCTGTCATCATTTTCTTGTCGAGCTCGAAGAATGACGAAATTTGTTTCCCGGTCGCTTAGTGAAACCGTCTAGCGCAGCTAGTCATCAGTGAAAGTCACATGCCGGCTTATACACTGTGCATGACGGCAGCTTTATCTTGGTATTTGAAAACAATGAGCTGGCGAAAGTTCATCGTTGTTATCAGATGGGTTAGATGGGCAATCGCTTCATGCAATTGTCTTGCGCTTGTGCGCCGCACAGTGAGCGATGCGACTGTCAACATGCTTGTATTCCTTTTGAATACAGTGGTAAAATGGTTTCTTGGTTGGAAAATGCAACACGTATGTTATTATGCAAATTTGCCTGCCCACGTAAACTGTCACGTGAGAAACAAAGGCAGTTGCAAAGAAACACTCACAGAAGAGCAACCTTTTTATAACGGAGGGTTACACAGGACACATTTCAGTCGAGCTTTGCAAGGCAGGCAGCCAGTTGCAGCAGTCTGTCAGCCAATTTCCCTCCTGCCTAACCGGTTTGAACGCGGCTTTGCCTTAACACATATCACGGTGCGGAAAATGAAATAAACTAAAAAAAATTGCTCAAAAGAACAGCGCGCGACTTTAAGCCTCGAAGACCCCCCGTCACAATACCAGGATCTGTTGTACATTGCGGTTTACTACTGTTACTGCTCGTTTTTGCATTTTTAGCGTATGCTTTGGCGACACTGCCAATCGATAAACGATCAATCGTAATTGGAATTCCTGCGAACGTTCCATCGCATATTTAAAACAGGATATAATCGGTTTAACACTCCTGGTGTCTTTATGTTTACAATAAAGTGCGTCTTACATTTCTACAAATTGTGCTAACTTTTTACAGGACGCAGTGCTGTAAACACGACTTCCATTTTTTTAGTGCGCCAGTGGCCATTCATAGCATTTAGCCGTTGTGTGTTTGCTTGTCTGAAGCCTGTTCTCACAGCGAACCCCCCCCCCCCCCCCCCCCCCAACCGATTTGGCCGCTGTCTGCCTGGCTAAGCTTGTCCTGAAATAAAATTAACATAGAGCACCGTGGCCGCGAGTGGGTTTCGAACTCGCAGCGGAGCGAACAGGTCAGGTTCGTTGGTCACAGCATCGGACCAGTACGCAGTCGCCGCTTTTTTCAACATGGTATGTACTACGCCATCGCCGCAGCCGGACACCGCGCGTGTTTCACTGTCAGTCTCTCGCGCTGTGCTTTGGACGTAGCTGTCTTTATCAACTTCCATCTGCGCTCAGTGGATCCGAACACCGAAACAGAAGTGAAAACCGAACTGCTTGCGCACATAATTAGCATTTGGCCTAACCGTGATGTATCGTCCGTCAAGCCACAGCAACGCGCAAAGCTTCATACTTTGCATTCCTCCAATACCGTGAATGCGGCGGCGTCTGTCGGTGACTTCAGCGTAGGGGTGTGGGGAGCGAAACACAACAGAGAAGGTCGCCGCTGGCAGTGTAGTGGTAATATCGCATGGCTGCTACCTTCCGTATATCGGTAGAGACATCATCATCCCAGGCGTTCGAGCTGGAAAAGCTCGTTACGACCACCCTCAGCTCTGTAGTTTGTCAGCGAGTCAGTATTCAGCAAGAACTCAGCACAGCTGGTCATCACTGCTGGCGCCATCGCCAATTCTTCAGTTCAGGCACTGCGATTGTCGGCTGACCCCAGCCATTTTTGTTGCCAGCGCTCACTTGAAACACGTACTCTCTGTAACAAAAAAAAGAAAGGAGTATTAGGAACAGAACCAGTTATGGTTGCTCTGAGAATCCTACAGTGAGGGTCGCAAGAAAACAGTGATAGGCTCCACAAGCACATGCTGCTTCCATTTTTGTGTAGTGAGGCATAGACGGATGAGGCGCAACATTCATCGCTGTGTCCCCAACGCGGGACTGAGGCGCTCCTGCGCCTGCACTCACGTCTGTGGCTTGAGTCCGAAGATGTCGCAGAGGCAGATGCGCGAGGTTGCCTTATCCCGCCACTGCTTGGAGGGTACCTCACGGCACTGGATGCGGTAGCTCGTGATGGGCGATCCGCCATTGTAGATCGGCTTGGTCCACACCAGCGTCGCCGAGGTCGGTCCGGTCTCCGTCACCACGGGGTCCAAAGGCGGCCCAGGGACGGCTGTTACACCCCGACATATGGCAGTGAGGGGACACGATGAATGCAGCAAGGATAAGGTCCACGTGACTCAGTTCATTAGTGCGAAAGCTGCACACCTTTTTACATCGTGTGGAGTGCACACCATTTGTATTAGCTCTAATAGACATGTCATTGCCATTATTAAATCTTTTTTTTTTACAGCGATAGCTGTATGATGTGCTATTTTTTGGAAAAACGGTGTCACCGTCACTGCTGGCCCCGGCACTGTTGTAATGTGACAAAACCAACGACTGCGTTTACTCGCAGATCAATGTGAATGGCGGGCCTGGGTCAAAACTGTCATGTGGGCTGGGAGAAGGGCGCTGTCGCAAAAACCAAGGTTCATAGTACGTTCTCACAAGCGACTACGTTTGCGCCACACGAATGCTTATCATTTACTGCCGCTTTCGGTAGGTGGTTTTGTTTCTCCATTTAGAAGGGAACGCCGCGAAATCAGTCACAAATCTCTGTCTAGCTTTATTCTCAGCAGTGCGACGCGACGCTCAGTTTTCAGGATAACGCTGAGGGTCATGAATGGAGAGTTTTGCTCTGCACTGCATGTTTTCGAAGGCAGCCATCGGAAAAGTACATACCTCACCACGTTCAGCAAGGAGCGGCAGTTCAGCTAGGCTACCAAACGTTTAATACATCGGGGTTCCCACAGCACATGCGATGTAATCATTTAACAACGATACCAATAACTGTGAATGACGCTAGGTTACCACACAGTTCTTGAAATTTTCATGTGCCACAGCTCTGGTAGCATCCTGTACTATTTCTTCGTCCCTGTAATATCTGCGTTGCTTCTGCGACCTTAATCGCATACTCCGCAGAATAAACGTGCAGCAGTTCTGGACAAGCCATTGGTTCATGCTTGTTCATGATGTAACTCCGAAGATGGGATTTTACATTACTTATGAAGGCAATTGTGTTTCTTGGTGCGAATTTAATCAAGCTTATTTAAATTGTAAATACTGTTTTCAAGCGTCCCGAAGCGACACATGGACTGTGAGAGGCACCGCAATGAAGGGTCCCGGATCGGTTCAGACCACCTATGCTTCTTTAACTGACGCCAGCAGTGAACAGCACACCGGCGTTTTTGTATTTTACCTCCATCGAAATACGGCCGCCGCGGCAGCGATTGAACCCGTGACCTCGGGACCCCAGAAAATCGCCAAAGGCTCTCAGCCTAATCAGTCTTATGGCTGAGCAGCAAGTTGACTTGGTAAATGAATGACAACTTGAGTTCTATTGGTGAAGCCACGGCAGGCACTGCATTGTGGCACTGCATTGTGCACGAAGTCACGGCAGGCAGCCTGTTGCGAACATTGATTGCCTTTAGCTCTTTGTGCACAGCTAATCAAACCAATTAATTCTCAGTAAGAGATCCAACTGAGCAACGCTGGTTCTGCCATCAAGCAGTATCAGGTGACTAAAGAGCGTAGAAGTCGAATAACTAATATGGGTAGTGAATAAGACCGTTATTTCGTCGTGTATGCTTGGTACACTTCCGGAATTGTGCATTGCCTGAAAAAAGAAATTAAACGTGGTAACTTCTGTCGAAAACTGTGAACAGGCATCGTTTAATATTGAGTACAACCATTGCGTGTTGACCGCGAATATCATGGCTCTAAATGCTTTGTGTCAAGGTCTGCTGTCTCCATACTCACAGAATGGCTCGTGAGTTGTACGAGGAACGTCTTCTAAATAATTAAGGCCCAGCATTCCGTAAGTCTTGAAGTGGCGCCTGGGTCTGGAAGAAAACAATGAGGCATTTACCTTTCGCCCAAACTCCATCATCATCATCCTCATCATCATTCTAATAAGCCTTATTACGCCCACTGCAGAACGAAGGCCTCGCCCATATCTCTTCAATTAGCCCTGTCCTGTGCCAGCTGTGCCACCTTATCCCCACAAACCTCTTAATCTTATCCGCCCACCTAACTTTCTGCCACGCTTCCCTTCCCTTGTAATCGGTTATCTCGCCTTCGCAACCACATGCCCTGCCCAAGTCTATTTCTTCCTCTTGATTTCGACTAGGATATCCTTAACACATATTTTATCCCTGACCCTGATCTCTGAATATGATGTTCAAGAAATAACTAGCAACTGGCAACGTAAGCAGGATTCCCGAATGGTAAGACATCGGAGCTATTCAGACGGTTCAATGGAAGCTCGTTTATTTCTCAAAGTAATTGCGTGTATTGTGAGCTTTTGCTATCCTCCTTGTAAGTATCATGACCAGAAAAAGTATAAATCCACTGACCATTTATACATCGTGAGCTACGTACGTTGAACTCGATGCTCGGCTGTCTGACGCTAACTGCAGTCTTCACAACAGTACACTGCCTTTGCGAAACAAATGCATGTACGCTTCTTTCTTGAAATTCAGTTGATGACAACGGCTATCCGCTGATGACATGACACTTGAAGCTGATGTTAATTTCTACCGTGAGGTCTGTGATTGGCATAGAAGTCAGGCTCTTGCCGATCACAGCAATCTGCGATACGACACACAAACGGTGGCCTTGAGGGAAAACAGAGAATTTCAGAATGCTGGCCCCGTTTCCAGAGGAAGTTTTCACAGTGCGGGCAAAGTGGGCCTTCAAATGAGACAAATATTCAAACCAGCCTCCATTGGACGGCGTCCTACAAAACACTGGTCACTTCAGGCGACCGTCGTGGAAGCGGCGTCTACCTACTTGTAATACTCTTCCCTGTCCTCTTCAGGTGAAAGCTCGTATCTTGGCTGATGTAACATGGACGCCCGCTCGACAGCTGCGGCTTCCTCTGTAGTAGGACAGAACAAGAAATTCGTTTTTTGGAGAAAAGAAGTGGCGCAGTATCTGTCTAGCATATCGACGGACACCTGAATGGCGCCGTAAGGGAAGAGAAAAAGGAGGGACTAAGAAAGAAAGGAAAAAAGAAAGAAAGAAAGAAAGAAAGAAAGAAAGAAAGAAAGAGAGAGAGAGAAGAAAGAAAGAAAGAAAGAAAGAAAGAAAGAGAAAAGAAACGAAGAAAGAAAAAGAAAGAGGTGCCATAGTGAAGGTCTCCAGAAAAATTTCGACCACCTGGGAATCTTTAACGTGCGCTGACATCGCACAGCACACCACAGGCCACCGTACGGTTCTTCCAGAGGCTAAACACTCCCATGAACATAAACATATAACATGGCAATACACAGTTTTTTTTTCTAGAGGCAAAAGCGGATACTGTAGGAAGTGATTTCAATGTCCTTCTTGAGTATTCGCTGTAATATGTCCCAGAAGAGCATAACACCACTATACAGAATAAAAAAATGGACAATGATCTCTGGCGTATTGCACAGGCGGCAACTCACCGTCCATGGCACAAACATCTCTTCAGCGTGACGCTATGCCTTGACAGGCAGCATCGATGTGTGCAGTTTAAAGAACGTTTTATGCAGCATATTAAGTGCAAATTTGCTTAAAACGTTTTAAAACACTGCTGTTAAGAGACTCCAGAAAAGGTTGCCGATACAACGGTACAGGAAACATAAATTCAGTAAGTACCTCAGTCATCTGCCTTCTGGAGAGGCTATACAGGTAATGTAAAGAAAATTGCACAGTGAGGAAATTGAAGGTATCAGCAACTTCCTTAAGGAATCCCCATTAAGGCCTCCCACGAGCCTGTGCATCGGTGCGAGTAAGAAAGGCAAATGACCACAAAGACGCCTGATAAGTAAAGCTTCTAAAAAGGGGTGGTTTGGCGGCTTGAAAAAGACAAGCTGGTGCACAAATAAGTGAACAACGCTTCTTCCATCAGACTATAGGGAAAGAAACAGGTTGTCAGAACTCATGGGCTCCCATTGGGAGCGCCATACGAAGATAGCGAGTATTCTGGGCATCACCTGCACTTTCTTCCTCGGACAAAGGAGAACTTGCAAAACACAGGTAAGTTTTGCAAATGTTACAGACCTGAGCGCGAGCAAACAGTGACAGTTCCCTACCCATCCAAGCCTGGGTCTGTCGCCTCATGGATATTATCTGTGAGTCCCAGTAGGCTCTACTGTTGCCAATTTGGTGCAGAGGGACTCCTAGATACTGAAGGGCGCAGCAGTCCCAGCTTATGGCACCCAAATGTCTTGGCCTCGCAATCCAATGACCCATACAAAATCCTTTGTATTTATCTTAATTAAGGGCCGCACCTAATACCTCGCAAAATTGCTCTGTCAAATGCAGTGCCTCAAGTGCACTCTTGAGTCTTTTGTCGCAACCTTTTGTTCTGGCGACAAAAAGAGGCTATCGCTGCAGTTGATCACGCCTCGTGTAAACTAACACACACTCGCGCTGTGCTTTGCATATCGCCTTCTTCATCAACTAATACTACCATGTAACTAATATCATCGGCAGATGCACTGACCACCCCGCAAAGCAAATCAATGAGCCTACAGAGCCTAGTTCACGGACAGAGCTGCGCTCAAATTTCCCATTAGGGAAATCTTAATCGTCCTTGGAATTTTTTAAATTCTTTCCACGTCCTAATGCACTCCCCAATAAACCAGTTTATTGGTTTATTGCCATTGCACAAAGAAAGGGCAAGGGGAAAATTATATTCTTTGCCTCCAGAACAATACAACGTGTCGTCTGTCCGGTGCAATCTCCAACACGTCGATTTGGGCAATCCCATCATTTGTATTTTGTGTGAGCATAAATGTAAGCCACGTGAAATGCGTGGTTTTGGAGAAAAACAATGATATTTTGCTTTCCTACTTATGACGATTTGGGCAGAATCTGGGCAGATATTTTCGAAGCATCTAACCATAAGAATGAAATGCGTATCCTGCACCTCAACAAAAGGAGGTCGGGGTCGGTACGGTCACCAGGTGACCACGATGCGTGCAAAGCTGGGCGATGCGAAAGGCTTGCTCATGAGAGGAATTTTCCGCTAGTCAGCGCTTACGCCGTTTCTCGTCCACGTGCATCTCTTCAAGCCGGCGTCGTTCCTCCTGGAAGTCGTCGCTGCTCTCCTCTGAAAAGAAGAAAGACAAATCGGAGAGAACGAAGGGGAGGCAGGCTGGCCACGTGCTGGCGCTGCAGACTGCTAATCACTGAAACCCCTCAATGAAGCAAAATTAACGAAAAGCACTGAACTTTCCGGCTTCCCTCCTCCCCTGGCCCGCCGCCTGATAACCGAGCCTCCCATTGGCCGAGGCACCATGGTCACGTGCTAGCGCGCGCTTTTTGGCTCCGAAGCAGACGCCGGCGCCATTGTCGGGGGTAGATATCGCCCTTAATAATAATAACAGTTGGTTTTTGGGGAAAGGAAATGGCACAATATCTGTCTCATATATCGTTGGACACATGAACCGCGCCGTAAAAGAAGGGATAAAGGAGGGAATGAGAGAAGAAAGGAAGAAAGAGGCTTCGTTTTCTTTTGTGCGACAGTTTGGCGGAAGCGTTTCTCGAGCTTTGAGGGTTGCCTACGCGCTGCAGCGACGCCGAGCTTCTGTGGCGCTTACGGCTGCAACAAACGAAGAGGCAGTGTGAGAAAATGTTTTTCCTCATTCCGTCCGCAAAAAGCAGTGCGGCTCGCCGAAAGGTTTGGCTTCGTAAGATCGGCCAGGAAAACATTGATAATGTGCTGGATCCGCGACGTGAGTGGCCGTTCTTCAGTTGTATCGCTTTTTTTTTGGAGGATCTGGTGTGAAGCATGAGCGACTGCAGTCTTAATGCCGTTTGGCATGGTTGTAGATGCATTCGTTCGCTCGCGGGCTACGAAAGCCGTGCTTCTCATTGTCTGAGCCCCTCTGAGCCCCGCCATTCACGCTGCTGGCTCTGCTAGGCTCTGCAGGTGTAGTTTTGATGTCACGGCCATTACGTGGTGTATTGGTTTGTTTGTAGTCGGACCTCGTTCGCAGGCTCGCCTCCAAACTTGCGCTTCATGTTGTTTAAGCTCCGCCGTTTACGCTGCAGTGAGGGTCTAGCTTTCATGCTGCGCGCATCGCTGGACTTGTTTGTTTTGTTGCAGTTGGAATCCTTCGCTCACGAACTCGATACTAAAGAGGCGGTTCTTGCAATTTGAGCGACGCTGTTGATGTAGCTGGCGGTGCAGGTCTAGCTTTCATGTTGCGCGCATTTGCTGACCGCATTTGTTCTGGCAAGGTCCATTCCAAAATCGGTCGTTACTGTGCTACGGCAGCTATAGCTCGAATACCGCATATCCGCGTGAAAAATACTTGAGAATGAAAGCGAGGACCTCCGTCAAACATAGTTGCATATATTTTTTCTTGTATTTTCAATTTTTGCGTCAATTTCCTAAAAGAACAGCGTTTTACTTCATACAGGGCTGAGTAAATTCTAGCTTTTGTTTTTCGCCGATTGTTTTTCTTTTCACGCTGCTTCTACGGAAAGCTATTAATTAACTGCGGCAGTCAAGGCTGCTGCGCGTTAAGCATGGAAATTACGCGGGGGAGTACAATGTCTTGTTATAAGCCATTGTTGCATATGCTGACCCAGGATAGAAATCACCTAAACAAACAACATTCTAGTCAGTCATGCAGAGCTGTAACTGCGCGCGAAGCAACGGTTAAAAGCATTTTTTGATTGCTGCTACTGAACCCAAACAATTAAGCCTTCATTAAAATTACTCTTGTCACCACCGTGTTACAGTGCGCAACCGTATTCACCGATTTACAAACAAAGAATTAGCGACTACCGTCAGTCGGATCCTTTTACCGTTAACCTGCGAGGTGTCCAAGGTATAGTAACTCCGAAATAACCGCTAAGCTTTCCTGCACCCAAAAAGAAATTAAGATGAGTAGGCGCCTACGCACAGCCAACTGCACGAGCAAACGTGCCTTTGAGAAAATATATTATGGCGGCATTACATCGCCATTCATTCAAATAAAGCCTAGGCCGTAAGTGTTGTCGTATATCAGTTCACCTCCTCTTGGCGGAGTTAAATTTTCAATAAAATTGGGCAAAATACGCCGGCCAAAAAAAAAACATTCCGAGGAAGTTAACTGCAGTGCCTCGAGCTCGTTCGCGCATGCCACTTCCACCGAGTGCGTCACGATCAAAGCGATCGAATACAAAACGTTCGGGTAAAGCAGTGCAACATGGGTCGCGGCAATTGTCTGGGTAACTCATTGCGGCTGAATCGAAAATGCCACAAACAATCGATCCGGGCGCGCGATGCACTGCGCGCCAAAGCGCGAGAGCACTCTATGAGGGTGGGCTGCGATGCGAGCTCGGCCGCGCGAGCCACGTGCGCCGCAATCAAACCGATCGCAGTACAAAAAAATTCGATAAAGCAGTGTAACGTTGCTCGGGACAGTATTTTGAGTGCATAATTTTTCAATCTTCTATGCCATGATCTCATTTCGGCCGCAGCCAAGGCATAAAACGCACGCGCGGTCTACTGCGCGCCAAAGGACGAGTGTTGGGAGCGTCTGCTCTTCCCCCTGCCTAGGTGCCGCCACCGTCGGCGCGCGGGAGGAGCCGAGAGAAGGAGCACCGGCACAGGAGGAGGAAGGAGATGTCGTTACATTTAGTTCATTGAGGGGCTTTACTTATCATTGATGTTTGTGACCATAGCAGTGCCACTTTTAGTAGTTTAATCAAGAGTCAGAATAATTAAGACGCTGACCTGAACAGCCATGGATGTCCCGAATGTACCCGGAGGCAATTTTCCGTGGCACTGCAGTAGAGGCAACGAGCGCGGGTCGCCAGCTTCTAGATGTGCGGTTCACTAACGAGCTCGTGAAGCCTTTGAAAGCCGTCGCCTTACGCTCGTAGACAACGAGATTGGTCATTCCTTTACTCTTAGTTATTACTCTCTAGTCTGCATAAGTAAGCCTTGATGATTTCTTGAGGCGTGATAGACTTTAAAAAACGGGCCTAATGCCTCGTCAATAGAATTATGCGATAGGTATATTCATTGGCCACTGGCTTACGAAGCTTCTAAAAGGTGTAACTATTTGTGGGGGCAGCGGCGATTTCAGAATATTAGCCTAAACTATTCCAATGCCTAGCAACGATATATGAGACAGATACTGCGCCATTTCCTTTCCCCAAAAACCAACTATTATTATTATTATTAGCATTGGCGCTGCATTAATAGTGTCAGCCTTGAACTATAATCAAACGCTGGTAGCATACGCACGAACCAGTTCACGCAAGTGCCGATGCACTTAGACAAAGTACCACAATAACACTGAGCTGCAGAATTGAAACCCATTACAGCTGATGATACATTAGGCGCAATTAGAGTTGAGGCCTATTTTCTTCAATTAACACCTTCGGCTCGCTGTCAGCACTTCTTCGGTCAGAATCTAACATAACTGAGTCTAGAGATCAGATCCTCCCATGCATATACAGCGCGTGGTTAAGCTGAATGCCTTGCTTTGGATTTCTTGAATTTCTCGCGCATCGCTGTCTGAATGGCAACTGGTGCCGTCGTCAGTGCTGGAGTAAAGCAACTCCAAGCAGGATATCTAACTCTTGCTTAGAAAACGGACAGGGCGGTGTTGTTGCCCTTGCGCCATGAAGCTTGAACAACATCAGAACGCGATTTAGTTGCTCGGGTTGGGTCGAAGGCTACAGTCTTCCCTCGGCCCAGTTTGAGCTCTTCCGCACCCTCTACTATAACTGCATCCGCACCTTGGCCAGCGATAGTTAAGATGCTGGTGGAAACAGCCGTTCCGGAGTCGTTCTCCGCGGTGCAGGTGAAGACGCCGGCGTCCGAGGGAGACGCCTTGGGGATGCAGACTCGGCACACGCCGTCTCTTGAGATGATCACGTCTGTCGTCAGGTTCGTGCGCAGCGGCTTGGAGTCCTTCATGCTGCGTCGGTGTCAAGAGGGAAGAACTAACGAAAACATGCAAGCAGGGTGCGAGAAAAATGAGCGCTGCACCATCTCCAACTTTCATGCTTGTGAGCGCTCTTAGAACGGGCATCTTAAAAAAATAAAGCAAGCTTGAAAGATCACACTCGTATGACTCGTAGCACATTCTCCTGTCAGAACAGCTCATGACGTCGCAAACAGTGCTAAGGATGGTTGCAAGGCACTTATTGTTGAACATTTTTCTGGTGGGTGCTCAAAGAAGAAAACAACAGAAATTCAACAGAAATTATGCACCATATTTGTGTTGAGTTTTGAGGAACAGAAATTCTGTTGGGTGAGTGTTGTGTAAACTCAACACAAGTTGAATTTCCATTGAATTTCTGTTGGCTCAACACATGCTCAACACTTCGTCAACATAAATTAAAGGCTCATTTTTATAAGGGAGAAAAGGGCTGCCGCATTATCGGAGTGAAAAAAAAAACAACGAGGAACCGGATGTGGGCTGAAGAAGTCCATTTGGCTTCTTGCGGTCACATTGTAAAATAGTGCCAGCACTTTGAATGAAACTGAGCTTCTAGGCTTTGGAGCAGGACGTGTGCACACCGGATTCTAGTTGGCTTTTTGAAAAGCAGAGAAAGATGGAAAAATAAAGTCGTGGGTGTCGTTCGCATACTTTCCTTGATTGGCTGTACAGACGAATCTACACGCTTGCTCGAAGGCGGTTTGCGACAAGCAAGGAGTGGTTTGCATCCCATGTTCAAATTGAATACACGAAGACTTACCACAGCAATATGAATCATAAAACTAAAATCGGCAAATATGGTATCACGTTTTCCTCTGCACTGAGCTTACAAATCTAACCAAGAAAAAATTGCTTCAGCCGTAAGGAATACAACCTCAGTCTATCAACCTTATTTTTTTTTTACTATTTTTCTGCTATCTGCAGGTTACCGTCATTAGGTTCTACGCAGCACGCAGACAGAGATTCAAAAGCAGGCAACTGCTGCCTGTAGTGGAGATCTTTTGTGATGGGATGTCGGGTACATATGGATAGGATTTCCAGAACAGACACGAGAAGTTCTCCTATATATGTCAACAGGAGGGCAGGCGTAGAAACAGAGACATGTTGATGTTAAAAACAACTCATGCTCGTTTCAAGTTTCTACTGTATAATGAACAAAGGGCGTCTCCGTTCGAAATTAAAGCTATAACACTTTTTCCACACCTCGATAGAAGAAGATAGAAATTAAACGACTAAAAACAGTGAATTTAGATTGCGACCTCAATAAGTACCTGTGAGGTTCTCTTGATGCCAGCGAGCTTATTACCCCAGGCGACCTTTTCTCTTGCTTCCGAATTCTCCGCTCTCGTTAGCAAAGTGCATGCGCGCTATTTTTATTACAAAGGAAGTAGAAAAGTGAAAGAGTTAAGTGCTTACACTTTCAGCGTGGGCGTGGGAGATCCGGTTGCTCTCCACGAAAAGACAGCCTTCCCGCCAGGCCTTACGGTTAGGTCGGGCGCGCAGGACTCGAATTTCGGTTCTTCAGGAGTCACCTCTCTCTCGCCTGTAAAGCGAGGGCATGAAGAGACTGAGTGCCGTACTTGGAACAAAAATTAAATCTAACATTTCAGGCTTTGTTTTCTGTCCGCGCACGGTGAAAAAGTCGGACACTGAAGAGCAAATAGAGGCGTGTACATTAGACCAAAGAAAGCTTACTTATTGTCACACGAGCCAGGCGTTCCGCAGTTTTGTTGCTGCCTTACTTTAAGAGGCCTAAACTGCTTTATGCGAACCCGAAAAAGCTGGCGGTTAAACAAACCGCAATAGGAGTTTAGTTTGTTTGCTTGTATTATAGCCTTCCTTATGTCCCTGTCTCTCTTACAGCCCATGAATGAGTGATAAATAAGCTTATTATTGTAACCTTGAATCGGATGACATCAACGGCATTCCCAGCGCTGCCTTACCTGTGACCCGGAGGTAGGCGCTGGTTGTTGCATCTCCGTAGGCATTGACCGCGTGGCATGTATACTCAGCAGTGTCGTCTGTTTTGACATTGTAGATCTCGAGGCTGCACATCCCGAAGTCAGTCTGCAAAATGAGAAACAGCGGGCTTTCAGAGGCAACTGCGACCCTGCTGGCCTAAGCGCTTTTTTACCTCTCCTGTTGTACTATAGAACGCGCATGATTAACCCGACGGTCTTGGGAAAAAGAAACCCGATACAGCCGCCTGCGTCGCATTGTCACCATAAATCAGGAGCATCAGAACGTGTGTAAAGAAGGCGAGGCCCGTATTATTTCCCACTTCTCAGCTGCCTGTTCAACGTTTGTTGTGTTGTTTTTAGATGTCGAGCAATCGTCAAGCAAATTTAAAATATCTAGCTCAAAAATTCAATTATTTTCGTATTATTTACTCTTATAACAGTCACACAATTATTTAAACTACTACGGCAATTATTTTCTACTTATTCAGCCTTTAAAATACACAATTAAAATATTTGGAAGCGTATCACGATAGCCTCGAACATCTGGACAGGACAGCACATACTTCTCATGTCACATTTAATTGACTACAGGTGTCACTGACATTCCAAGGACATTAAAGGAATATGCTAACATTGCTGCACGCAGAAAACGGGCGCTGATTTTTCGTTTCCCTGTTGCAGTGAAAACACAACGAACATACTTACGAGGGCGATTTCAATGTGCCTGTTGTCCGGCACCAGCTTTATCCCGTTCTTGAGCCACACGACCTGCGGCATGGGGTCGCCGAACACAGTGCAGTGAAGCTTGATTCGGTAGCCACTGGGCGCAATGCGATTGTCCAGCCGCGTTACAAACCGGGGCGCTTCGCCCTTGGGCATCTGCTTGGCGCGCGGCTTGGTCGGCTGCGGCTCTTCCGATTCGGTCGAGTCGCTTCTGGACAGTCTCCTGGACGGGTAGCCGCGCGATCCAGACTCGGGATACGGCCTAGCGCGCGACGCGGCCGTTGAGTCCGAGGCGCCCTCTGTTTTCCTGCCATTTTCCTTGGTGCCGTTCTGGTCTCCGGAAGGTCTCTCTCTGGTCGTCAGTTCTCGGCGAAGCATGCTCTGCATAGAGCGCAAGAGCTCGAGGTCACGCTCTAGGCTGGACATTTCGGATGATATCCGGCTGGCCAGCCGGTCGATGTTAGACCTCTTGGAGCTGTAGTCGCGCTCTATGGTCCTGGAGAGAGAGTTTATCCGGCGGGTGTACGACCGCCTTGTCCGCATGTCAAATTCCTTCACCCTCACCGCCTTCTTGTAGTACAGGGTGTCGTGCAGGTAAAACTCTTCGTCAAGCACCTCCACTGGCCGAGTGGCTCTCACGTACGGGCGAGGGTGCCCGAAGCTCGTGTCTACTCCCGAGTCGGCAGGGGAGGCAGATAGGATTTCGCGACGCTTTTCGAACGGCGGATGCTCTAACTGTGGCGTGGTGACGATCCTTGGGAGCGCTTCGCTTGGCCTGACTGTTGTTACGATCGCCATGGGACTGGGCACTGCTTCAATGTACTCGACGGAACAACACGCACGACATGGGTGGTCGCGCCTACGGAGGTTAGACTCGGACAACAAGGTGTCAATGATGTAATTGACGGGAAGTGGAAGCTGGTCGCAAAGAGTGAAGCGACATACGATCGGCAAACCTCTGTGGGCGTCCACCAAACTGCTCGTGGATTCCAGGGCTAACGGTGGCGCGAGGATGAGCAGAGGCTCCGACACGTCGATTATGAGGAAAGAAGATCCCGGAAGAAGGTTCCTGTACATGTTCCACTGGGCTAGCGTGACTACCCGGACAGCGATTCCCTCCGGAGGCTGTGGAGCTGCTACACCCTGGACTTGGTCAAGGAGAAGAGGGGGTGAGAAGACGACAAGGTGAAACGAGTGCGGAACCAGATGAATTCCACACGGTTGTTCGATGTCTAGGCGGCGTTTGACAGAGGGTACGTCGTCAGCGTTCTGCCATGTCAAGACTGTGAGTGTACAGCTGACAGTTAGAGGAATGTAACCTTGCGTAGCCTGTTCGTACCTTTGCTCCTCTAGCGAGAGGTCAAAGGTTTCTTCAGTTGAATAGGGAACAATTTCGTGCGAATGTTCTCGAACTCGAAGAGCAGCTATCTCCTTTCGTTCCGGCAACGTTCGCAGCTCAGCCACTAGTTCTTCCGGTTCTTTAGCTTCCGGGACAATGGCTTCTGCTGTGCCTTCTTTAGGAGTGGTGACGTCACTTATCTCGAGGCTTCCTCGTTTTGCCAGCGTGTCGTTGTCGATCTCAGAAACCTCGCCGGACTCAGCCTTGACCGTTGAGCTGGGCACGAATGTTTCGTAGTCGCTTAGTTCACTGGTGACCAGCGGAGCCGTGATCTGCGAAACTGCCTCGGAGAAGGCGGCATCTTCATTGAGGAACTCGTCGACATCTAGAGAAGAGCGCTGGTCGTCGCTATCGTACTTGGTGACAGTGAGCGTGACGTCCTCCTCTGTAGAGCCCAGTTCTTGTTCCGTAGCAATGGCTTCGGTTTGTTCCGTAGACTCGGCTTCCGTTGCCAGCGTGTCCGCTCTAGAGTCCAGTCGCGGAAGTCTGATGGGCTCTGTGCTGGGACCTGGTTTGCTGGTTCCATAGACCGTGACTGCCCTGAGTCTGAATGCATACTGGGCGCCTTCTTCGAGGCCGTAGACAGTACACTGCTCGTGATGAGTGGTCGTTGCTTTCAACCATAGTTCGTTATCCATCTGCAAGAAAAAAATTAAAAGTTAATTATTCGCCTAATATTGCTGCAAATATTTCTCACCCGCAGGTGCAATGACACTGCAGTTTCTTAAGCTTACCAGGCGCTTCTCTACAATATAACTACTGACGGGACTGCCTCCATCGCTTTCCGTTGGTTTCCAAGCCAACGTGCAAGAGGTCCAGTCCACAGACGTTATTTCTGGTGGCAGTTGAGGAGGGTCAGGTTCACCTGCAGTTATGACGGCAAAAATCGAAATTTGGCGCAGTTTGCAGACATGAGAGGAAAGCAGTTTCGAAGCTAATAAATAATTAACTGACGCGATTAATAAACAATGAGGCCATTATAAGCACCCTATTAATGATTGAAACTTTACGTATGTTCACGAGAAGAAAGTCAGGAGGTGAGAAATGACACCTTGTCTTTTTCGCCATCAAAAGGTGCAATACTATATGCTTCAGCGGGTTTGTTACATCATGCTTACGAACGCTCTTAGGACATTGCGCAACTAACAACAGTTCGCTCAGGTGTGCTTGCACACTAGCAAGATAGCATAAGCCGATGGAACAACGTATGCTACATTTAAATATTAAGGCACATGTCACGCCGTATTGTTGCTCGTTAGGCACGGCATTTAATTACATCTTCAGTATTTATATTTAAATACAAGAGCAGAGAACTGACAGTGTTCTGCATCTGTGACACGAGGGCTAAAAAGTCACACTGCTGCTTCTAACCATCAGGTCTTACACCTCCGTTTAGAAATATTAGTGTAGGCAGACTTTTACAATTCATCGTTAATGTTATTTCCTAAATTCGCTACACGTTGAAGAAAGGATCAGAAGAAAACCCTCCAAAGCTCGGCTGCGTCCCCACTTTTTCAAGGAAGAAGCCAAGCAGTAACGCACCTGTGACCATGATGTCCACAGAGAAGACGTCGCAGCCGTGTTCGTTGCTAGCTTCCAGACTGTAAGTGCCCCGGTGTGTGGAGTCTGCGTCGACGATTTTCAAGAGGATGGTCTGGTCGTCGCTGTCCACCATCACAGAGCAGTTTGGTTCGTCGAAAGCGAGCGGCTCATCATTTCGCTTCCATACGAAAATGGGAGGAGGATGACCCGTGTAGGACAGCTTGACCCGCACCGTCTCTCCGGAGTCAAATATGAGGCCATCCTTGTACGCAGGCGAGCTGATGAGCTTTGGAGGGGCTGCACATGGGGAGGTAAACTCAAGATGTCGTTCGCCGTCGTGGAGTATAAAGGAATGTATTTGTTTTCCCCTCTGGAGCACTCAACGATAGAGCTCGAACAACTTTGTAAATTTAAGGGAAGTTGCTGCAAACACTGAGAAAGCATGGACGTTGAGGTTAGCGCAGTGTTTAAACTAAGGGCGGCAGCAGTGGTCCAAAAAAAATGCTAAGCTAAGCCATCTATTGTATCTGCTCCCAGTATTTGCTGGCACTTCGCTACGCTGGTTAAGTAATACTACGGGAAAGCAGTCAACATGCTTCGACGTTCACTGGTGCTGATATCAGTTCCGAGTTTATTTTCTACACAATTATGATTGGCACATGTACTTACCCCAAGACCGTGCTCCACTCCACTGATCGTTGTACCGACGTCTGCGAGCGTTTCAATTTTTATTAAATGCTAAAATTAAATACATATCTCCCACAAAAACTTTCTCTTGTTAATCCTAGTTCACGGAAACATTTCAGAGAAGTCAGTGCGTAGGTAAAGTCGAAAACACAAGATGTGTGCGTAAAGTTGCATTTAATGAAGGGGCAGGTTCAATGTCTGCGTGCGAACCCCTTATTAATTAAGGAAAGCATGGCGCAATTTTCTTGGTCGCGTTTTAATACCTGTCGCTCTCTTTTGGATCTCCTGCCCTGCGAGGCACAAGCCGCAAGCTACGCTAAAAAGCTGAAGCATTTACATAGGGCGTTTGTCGCTGGCAATGTGATAGCCAAATTGAACTTCCAGGGCTTAATGCAAATAATGCGCCGTTATGTCCATTTACTACTAAGAGTGCTCGTAACGAACAATTTGCTCCTGCCAATCATAAAGAAAAACTACAAAAAACAGCAGAGTACAGCCGCATTAAAGATTATGACTGCTACGCCGCCTATTCATCAAAAAGCAAAACGTAGTATGTAAAATGGTTGTCTGCCCTCTCTCCTGACGTAATTGCTTACTTGGCGTCTGACCATCAGATTTATCACTTACGGCGGAGAGCGTATTTTCTTTGGTGGAGTCGGGTTTTCTAAGTCCACGTGGGAGTCATTTCAAACGCTTACCTAACACCGTCAGCTTTGCCGTCGTTGTTTTTAAGCCCGCATTGTTGAGCGCCTGGCATTGGATCTTGCCCTTATCTTCGAGACGAACTTGCCTCAGGAGCAGAGTAGAGCTCGCCAGTGAGGTCTCGATGTCCGCTCGCTGAGACTCGAAAACCTCCTGACCACCTTTGTACCTATTGTTGAAACAAAAATATGTTGTCTTTTAATATAGTGATAGAAGAGCCTAATTCCCTGAATCAAATAGTTTTAACATTGGAAGACTCTTTATAAAAAGGCGAAGATTGGGTTACTGAGCAAGTCAAAAGCAAACAAAAATGACTTTCGGGTCCCATACAGGATCCCTGTTCACAATGAGACTGTCTGGGAAACAGGAGTGGCTTATATAGTCTTCAGGATTCCTAGCAATCTTTTCCCATAGATATGATGGAGTGTGCATCAGTTCTTGTTCATTGTACTCGAAGTCGTCTAGACGATTAATATATGTAGTCTTGTTACAGTGTTTTATTCTGTTGCCACGATTTGCCCTTTCATCCCAGAGTGGTCTGCACATGTTCCGAAAATGCGTTCTTTGATGCGCGGTAGTTGCTGACGTCACCTTGATGATCTTTGATGGGTCGTTGAATGTTGCTGGTTTCCGCGATATGCGTAGACGCAGGGGCAGTCATTGCATGGGATTCGATAAACCACACCGGGGAACTTGGCAAGCGACAGAGGCTCCTTTACATTCACAAGTTCGGCTCGGTTTCATTTGGTTGGTGGGTGTTTAACGCCCCGAACCGACTCAGGCTATGAGGGACGCCGTAGTGAACGGCTGCGGAAATTTCGACCACCTGAGGTTCTTTAACGTGCACTGACATCGCACAGTACACGGGCCACTAGAATTTAGCCCCCATCGAAATTCGACCGTATTGGCCGGAATCGAAGCCGTGTCTTTCGGGTCAACGGCCGAGCGCTATAACCACTGAGCCACAGCGGCGGCTTAGTTCGACCCGAAGCTTGCGAGTCAGCTCGTGTGGGATGTGATCTCCGCGCTTTCTGAAGATACGGGAAAGGTATCACTGACTTGAAGCACATAGGAAATCGCAGCATGCTTCATCTTTTGTAGCGAAAGCTACATTGGCCACGAACTTGCAGTTTCTCCGTGCTCGCATTCCCGCCGTGGTCGCACCGCACCACGTGACCAACCACGTGACTGATCACGTGGCAACTACTAGCCAGAGAGCCAGACTCACCTGGACTTGCATTCAAGACTAACCAAGGCTAACCAAGCTATGACTTAGCTTTCGCTACGTGTATCCTGGCATAGCCGAGCTAAGCCATGCACTGCCAATTTTTTGCTGTTGGCTACCGTGCTTCTAGCCTGTGTTCGAATTTTCTTCTCGAAATTTTACGAAAGGAGACGAAATTTTGGGAGTAACCGCTTCGCTCGGGATCCCTGTTTACCAATTTCAGTGTGTTAGAGTTTTGCCAGGTTGGAATAGATATTTCTTGCATGGTTGACTAGTGACGCAACCTTTGATCAATTGTGAGCTGCACGATGGGGCGATTCAAAGTCCATATTTCTTCCCCAATGCGTTGGTTTTCGGAAGATGCTGAAGCATAAGCTATATGCGGATTACGCTTGACGAGCACGTCCACAAACACAATGATACCATGCTCCCCCTTTTCTCATGTAAAATTTATAGACGGCTCCGCGATATTCACGTGTTGAAGGAAGCTTTATAGACGCCGCTTATTTAGAATGCAGAAATACTGATCAACGTATCTCAAGAACGCCTTTGCACGTGGTATGAAGAAATTCGGGGCTTTGTTTTCAAAACCTTCCATTGTGAGCTTGGCGGCCGTGACTGAAATTGACGCTCCCCTTGCGGTCCCAATATTCTGCTTGTATACCGTGTCGTTATAAGCGAAATACGTGTTGGCCAAGAAAAAGTGAAGCCGCTCGCTGATCTCTTTGACGTCCAAGGGTGTACGATCGGGAAACAATTGATCGTTCTTAGGAATTCCTTGCAGGTATCTAAGGGAAGGTTGACCGGAAGATTCGAGAACAACAGAAACAACAAGAAACAGCAGAAAGTACTTCAGGAGGTACGTCTAACCAGCGACACAGAGGTCGGAGGTTTATTTTGCTTCTCACCATGTTTAACCAAAGCTAAACACTGCTAATTTTTTTTCTATGAAGTGTTGTGAGCTCCTAATGTACGTCGCTGTTTTTTCAACTAACGAAGCCAAAAGCTTGTGCAGCTAGCCTCACAATCGCAAAATGGGTGACCTGGTAAAATCAATGATTGGCCTTAGCGGGGTCCCACTTTTATGAATCTTCGGCAAGGCGTATATCGTGGGAGCCGATTCATTAGTGCAAGGAAGCCTGTATTAAGTACTTTATCGGTATTGCCGAACGCAACTATGTCAGAGAGGAATTCTTTTTTTTTTTTGAAGACTAGACAATACTTTTGAGGTCAGGCCCTTGGTAAGCTCACAGTACGTCGTCGCGTACCCGGGCATCTTTGTCATTTGTTAGTGGTACGCGGAGCGGTCAAGGGCTACAGTCGCTTTCCTTTGTCAGCGAGAATGGTGAAATCTTCGTTTTTCTGCATTGACTCGAAGATCTTGCGCTTCGCTTCGGAAATAGTGTACTGACGGCGTGGATTTCGCATTCATTTGAGCACATAGGCCGCGTTTGTTCTGACATCTTCTTGGAAGTCTCGTTCAAGAATGCGAACGGCTCTTTCCACGGCGCAAATCATTTTCCGTGTATCCGACGGCTTCCATTTACAGAAATTCAAGCCCCGGCTCAGCACCATTCCTTCAGAAGCACTCAAAAAATACTATGGCAGATTATCTGCCTTAAAGGTTGATCTTTCTGTCTTGCTTCCTTTTTCGTCCAATGCGCATACCTTGCTTTTCTGAGAAACTTCGTGATTTTCTGTCGCCCACATCATATCTTGGTTGCCAGTGAGTTATATCCCAGTGAAGACATCCGGCATACGAAATTCCGTCTACCGCCTCTCAAAAAAGTCCTTGTGCTGTAGACTCTCCAAGGTGTACTTACAATCGTCAATACTGCCTTGTACAAACTGCCACTCCGCCTTCGTCACGTCCTTGCGTCCAAGGCGGCGTTCACTTTCACAGGTGAACGAAGCTTCAGTAATCTTAGGGTAACGTCGTCGGGTATTGCCTACAGGCTTAAAGCACGAGCTCGTGTTGAAAGCAGCCAGGCGTGCTGAGATTCTTATGAACCGCCTGCTTGCAATGACAGCTTGTTGACCAAATTTGTGGCGAATATTCACGTAGTTTAACGTTCGACAGAATACCATTTGGTCAGGATGAATGTAAAGGAGCCTCTGCCACGTGCCAACTTCCCCGGTGCAGTTTATCGTGTCCCCTGCAATGGCTGCCCCTCAAACGACGCATCAACGGTCATCATGGCGACGTCAGGAGCAATCACGCATCAAAGAATGCTATGCAGACCACCGGCCACGCTCGGATGAAGCGGCAGTCGTGGCAACAGAAATAAACACTGTACCAAGCATAAATCTAGAGTCCTGAATCATCCAGACGACGCCGGGCACATCGAAAAAGAATCACTTCACCATATGTATGAGAAAAGATTACGAGGAATCCTCAAGCCTATATAAACAACGCCTCTTTCCGAGACAGTCTTATTCTGAACAAAAGGCCCGTATGCGACTCGAGTCGTCTTTTCGCTTGTTTTTGACTTTGTCAGCGACCCAATCTTCTCCTTGCTATAGCGCTTCATTCCGAAAAGACGGTATCCTGTCGAACATCAGACTGTGGAAGGCTCTTTCTAAATACACTTCCATCCAATGAGAAACTCTGGAAGCTTTGCTCAGTACATGCGCTACAATAGGCATCTTAAATTACAACAAGGGTGCCCTCACGTTATAATAATGGCTTATTATTAAGGTGATTATTAATCAACAACTTACGATAAAAGTTCCGTCTGAAGTACATGAATTCGTATGTCTTAAGAAACTGCTTTAAAATAAACTTTGCGCTTATAGTCCTTGATCTTTGACACGCGCGTCGCTATGTTTGTAGTATTTTTTCCAGATATTATTTCTTTAAACCAAATTATCTTGGTTTCTCTGGTGAGCTAGCTTCCTACAGGGTCCAGCGGGAGACTTTTCTGCCTTTTCCGCGTCTTTGTTCTTCTGTGCCTCAAAAGTTTCCAGTCAAATGCCGAGGATTATCACATTTCGCGATGTTTGATGAGAAGTACTCTTACCAGGTGATCTCTGGAGTAGGCTTTCCAGTGAACTGACAGGTGAAGCTAGCGTCGTGGTCAACTAGGACGTCGACGTCAGACAGTTCCTTGGTGAACTCCGGAGCCGTCATCGATGCAACTAAGAAGAAACGGTCGCAAAGAATACCGTAAAGCAGGGTATATTGCACATTCTGTAGAAACTCTTGTTACCCTAGTATCCAGTACGCTATCTGACGCTATTTGTAGTGGTGCGATAATGTTCGGCACCTAATGCGCAGTCGGCAATTCCGCAAGCTAGAAATAGATGCGAAAAGATATTTCCAGCACCCCGCAGATGCGCCTGCGTTGTAAACTTAGCCGCAACATGAGTTAAAATCCGACGTCTCTGCGAGAGCTACAAGGCTTTGTTACAGAGAAGATTACAAGGGCAAAATAACAAAGCTAATGTACAGTTATACCGCTGTTACTCAAATCCCACCCAGGCCTTCCTGCCGACTCATTAGTCCTAAACTTCTCCGAACTGGATCACACAGCCTGTGAGCAAAAAAGGACACTACGCGCTGTTTCAGTGTAGGTCGTCCAGACCAGTCGCAAAGAAAATGCCAATCGGCAGAAGTTTATTGCATTAGGAGATAAGCCGTCGTTTTGCGCTTTTGTTACCAATAGCAAAGGTTTCACCACCAAAGGCTCACCCGTGCACATTTTGCTTTTGCCTCGCTTTAACTTTAAGAGGCCAGTGCCTTCTGGCAGGTACTAAAACCAATAGTTTCAATATTGCGCCCAACGATTTATTGTGAACCAACTGCTCCGCGTTGCTAATGGCAGCAGAACAAACATAGCAAAGCACTTTGCCCTGTTCTGGCGCGCCTCACCACTTTATCTCTCTGTACGACTCTTACGCTGTACAGATTAAGCCACATACATTAAAACCGTTCGTGGAATAATTCGTGCCAGGACCTTTGCGCCGAAAAAAAGGAATAAAACGTATCTGGGAGCACTGCGGCTTCCGCACCTTTCCTGGTGATGACAATGGGCTCTGAAGGCTTGGACCACTTTCCCATGCCGCACTGATTCTCGGCGCTGACGCGGAAGGAGTACTCGATGCCCGGCACCAGGTTCTGCGCCACGAACTCGGCTTCGCGCTGCTGGCTCACCACGATCCACACGTCGCCCACCATGTCGCAGCGCTCGAGCACGTATAGGCTCACTCCGTCGCACGGAGGCGACCACGTCACCACGCACGCGTCAGGCATGGTCGGGTGTACCGTCACCACAGGCGGATCCGGAGCAGGGGGCTTCTCTGCGTTGAGGCACAGAAGCCATTGTCGGTGTGCCGTCAGATCAAGCAACATGTGTGGGCCATCTTAGTCCATAGCTCGGCCTTGTGCCGTCTGAAGCGCAATGCATCTTGATGGCGGTGCACGACCGGTGGGCGCCCAGATGATAGCTGGCATGCGTACATAAAACTTACTTCCTGTAAATAAAATAGCTTTGAGCACCTAGCATGGAGGGTCGTGGGTGCGTCCCACTTTTATTGAAGTGCATTTTTCTCGGTTGGTTTTTTCGCCGCTGGCCCGATTAGAAACGTCCCAAGCCTGCCAAAGCAAGCGTCAATGTGTCGTCGTCATCAGTGTTGCTGACACTGACAGAAAGCAATTTCGTTACACGCTAATCGGGAATGCTGGTAGCGGTTTCATCGATGTAAATCAAGACTATAGCGCAAATATATAATCATGGTTCCGTTGTTCGTGCAAAAGGGAATTTTATTTTTAAGAAATCGTGTTTAGCTGCTGTCTTAGTTTTTAGTCACAATCGTTGACGAAAAGAATAGGTAAGCTGAATGTGTGACAGAAGTAGCAAAATGTTGGCAGCATAATGAACGACAGACATATCATGGCAATCTAGGCACGGAGAGAAAAGGCTACATTAACGCGGTAGCTTGATGGAAATTCTGGGTTATTGGATGTGTTCTATAAAGTGATTTATGTAGGTTTTAATGCAAGTAACAGATCACGCAATATTGCTTGCTATTAAACTTATTCTGCAAAGCAAACTATATTCAGCGGAGCCTTTCAGTGCAGAACTCTAGCTTTTTTTTTTGGGTGCACAATTCGCACCACGTTTGCAGCGTAGCTAAGTAACACCATTCAACGCAGACGGCATGCTTGAAAAGCCTGTTTAACCGTACGTGCGACCTTTAAGCCTTACCGCTACACATGCGCTGAAGCAGCCTGTTATATCCCCGAAGCTGCTTAAATGACCACATTTTTCGCCATGAGAGCTAAAATATAGCGGAACGAATCCTTAGCAACCTTGATAAAAGCTATGTTCCAGTAAAGAACCCCCCCTCGAACTGGGTTTGTAGCAAATTTATAAATCATGTCACATTATTCCTCGTTACTTTGAAACATGCAAAGCAAGTAATTTTCAAGAATGTAACCCACGTGGTGATGCCGAGCGTACTCACTGGGCGCCGACTGGACTCGGATGGGCTTCTTGTCAACGAGCGCGTCCCCGACGCCCGCCTGGTTCTCGGCGCAGATGCGGAAGACGTAAAAGTGGCGGCTCTTGAGAGCCTCGACCGTGAAACGGGTCCGTGCGTCGGGCGTCCTCACGGAGAACTTGGCAATCTGGACAGACGCCAGCGCTCGCCGTTAGGCGATCGGTTTGGGGCAACAGCCAATGGAGACTGCGTTTCGCTCAACCCGACATTGAGTTGCGAAAGGAACTGGCAAGGTTTGGTAAGGTTATGGAGGAAGGCCCTGCTTCGTTTTCGAGCTGCAGTGCTGGGGACTCACAGCGCTCGCAACTGTACAGTCCAACCTTACAGTGCTTACAAGCACTGCAGCAGGTCTGTATTTTCTGATGCCTTCTACTGCTCAGTGTTTGTAATTAATGTTAGCGTACTGTGCCACCAATGTCTGCTGCCGCTTTGTAAACGGCTCCAGGGCCCCAGTCAAGTTGTAGGCAGAAACTTTTAGCCCTGGAGACCGTCCAGTTTTCTGGTGAATAAAGAATTGAATTGAATTGATTACTGCAGTGTCACGGTGCTAAATATCGTGACAGCTTGACACACTGTGTGAAGATTGAGGGAAGGTCGTTGGCCGTCAACGGTCAGCCACGTACTTGCGCACGGGTGTATTGTTGACAGGAAATAAACGATCCTCTACTCAGATGTTCGAATGTGTGTTTGCACTTTTCTTCTGACAGCAGCTGGCCGAGAGTTTTCTCCTACTCGCTTGATATATTGTCTTGTAAATCCAGGCAATTTCTGTTTCATTTATTCGTCTAAAGGCCAGATACCGCAGATAGTGTTTCGCCGAGCCCGTGCTCAAAAAGAAATTTTTGCAATCCCTGAAAGCAGGACCGCAACCAACGAGAAAAGAAAAATGGTTGGGTGAAATCTGGCGACCCTTACTTGCGGGACTTGCACAAGCAGTGTGCGTCAACTTATTTGAACAATATAATGAATTGTCATACTAAATAATGCTAGTAGCATCGCGGTGTTTGACTGCGCTTCGAAACGGTCATAACTGCCCGAGCTGGTTTTCAGGTGACATCACAGATGTACCAGTGCATTTTTTTGAAGGGGCAGAAAGTTGGGCCTTTTACCAGATCCAGTTTCAAATTTAACTTTCATTTATGAGCTTTTTTCAGCACCGCGTTGAAAAAAAGCAAGCTGAAAACAAATTCCAGTAGAAAAATACAACAGAGCCGGTCTCAGAATACGACAGGGTTTCTTGTCGTCCTGTAGTTGTTAAGCCAGATTTTTTTTTAGGATTGTGAGGTTGTCTGTTGTCGTGACAGAACTGGCTATATTGTTACGACAGGGGATTGCACAATAATACATAAAATCCTGCTGCCACGACAGCAATTTCTGTCGTCAGATTCCAAAATACTTTGCGAAAATCGGTTGTGGCAACAAAAAAATTTCTGTTATGCTTTTCGATTGGGATGCCCTGCATAAATCATCTTCCCGAGACTTTTCTGAGATCGAGGGCTCTTCAAGCGATCACGATTTCCCTTCACGTAAAGCCTTGCACTGTTAGGCTCAGCCTGTCGTTTAATCCAGCATAGCATACGCAACTACAAAATTATTCGGCGTATAAGGATGTTACCTCAGCAGCAGATACATCCCGATATTCGACGATGTAGTTGGTGATGACGTCTCCCCCGTCGTTGATAGGTGGCTTCCACGATAGCCTGACAGAGTTTTCGGTGATTTCGTCGATCACCAGTGGTCCCAGTGGCGCCGAGGGCGGAACAACCACTCCTGCAATAAAAAAAATAAAATGCGGTTCTGGTAACAGGCTACTTGCTGTACGAAAAATAGGCATGATGCTTTAAGTTAACAAGCGCATGTTAAATCATAACGTTAGGTCTGGAGTTCTGCCCTCAAAACAACTCCAGCTAACATCGAGAAATTGGACGAAAATGAAAATTCAGGGGCATTTTTGACGGTTTCACTTCCTCATTTAGATTCCGCGTGACACAGTGCTTGCACGGCGATGTAATCCTTGCCCAAGTTTTAGCTGCGTCAGGTTTCCATTTTAGCTCACTCCCCATGTTCCGCCGTTCCGCCCAAATTCGATCACTCACGCAGGAATTTTCGAAGGAAATTGTACAGAAGCGCAAATCGAGGCTAAAATCGAGCAAGCCTAGCTTTGAAGCTCAGTCACAAGGAATTAAGGTAACACGTTAACGGATCAGTTATACGAATGTCTCGAGGAACACGGACGGCAAAGCGTACTCAGGAGCTTCAGAAAAGAATGTTTGTGCACTTTTTCTGCTATTCCTTCACTGGCCCAAGATTCTTATTTTGCCAAGCGGTTAGGGTGAACATAATACTATCAAAGGAGGCCGCGCCGTAGTCTGAGTAGGAATGATAAGCAATTTTCGCTGCCGAAATAATTGCTTCCGAAATAATTTAAAAAGCCTATCTGAGACTCCTCGAAGTATGTAAGGAAGTCAGCATGACAGAGAGTGTCAGTTTTTTCTCGCGTTTGAATTCATGTAAACTCTCCTGTGACTTGCAGGATTGTCTTAAGGTTGTCTCGATTATCTCGATAGGCTTCAACTTCAGAATTATAACTGCTGTTGGTGCTATTTTTTTTCGGCGTATCGACGTCTTTCCTCAATTACGTGAAACTTTTAGGACCTAGAAAACAGTTTGCTTGATGTCCTCCACAACATTCAAGATAAAATATTTAGCAGCTCATTGGTGGCTATGTAGCGGGCCTGCAAAAAAACAATTCTGTAAATGTCAACCTGATCTTTTGCTAGACACTGGCGCAAACTTACGGCTTCAAGTGGATGAGGTCATTTGCACAGAAAACCAAAACAAATCGAAGCAAAACTCAAAATCGTTTTCAACACTGTGTATAGTGCAAACACTAAATCAGAGCGATCGGCAAGGTTCAACAGCTCTTCTGTTAAAAATTCTTGTTTTGAGAGAACAAGAACTAGAGGAACTTAAAGAAAAACCAGTGAAAACTCTTCACAGCTTTACATCTTTTATATTTTTTGTCTAGCCAACCGGCTGCGCATAAACAGGCTACCATAAATTTCGAAACCAATCATTCTTTGTTTAGGCTCGTCCGAATGTGCATTTTATTTCTTTGCGAAGTGAAGTGGAGTGAACAGTAGCTGCACTGTGGAATGAACATAGGAAGCCTATTTGATCCTTTTTTTATGCAACTTGAGCGCGCGACTGAGAGCGTGGAACACGGTCTTGCCCATTCCTACATGTTATGACTCCGGCTTCGCATCGCCAAATTCTGTTGTAATGAGTTTTCTGAACGTCGCGGTTCGGTCGTAAAAACGCTACGTCGAGTTTTGCGAGCTTCAGGAATTTAAAAGGCACTATCACTGACCTCTTCCGCATCAAGCACTCTCTATAAAATCTTGATTTTATCATTCATCTTTAAAAACACCATGGCCATGAACACTGCAAGTATCGTCTTCTTATCCAACTTGTTTACAATCGATCTGTTTCACTTCCTTCGTTCTTGTTGTTGAGCCTCCTTGTTGGTGTCCTAAGCTTTCTGATCCCATAAACAGCGGCTGTTTTCAAGATAGGGACTGATCTTTAAGAAATAATCGCTCTTTTATTTCTTTTTACCAGATGGGTGCAGCTGTTTTTTCTTTGACGTGGGAGAGAATGCTGCGTTTGGAAGCAGGACCAGAGATTTCGCGACGCCTTTCTGAAGAGCACGGTCTTCATCATTCGGAACGCTTTCAACGTACAGCTAGTAGCCATGAATATAAAACAGCTATAGACGCAATCGCAATCAAAAGTAGCGTTGGGCGCGGTACAAAACGCACTGACCTTCACAGTGCCCCGAGGCTCGAGGCAATTAAACATACAAACGCTCTCAAGCTCCCCGACTCCTCGAAACAGAAAGGCGACTCGAGCTTGTCACCCATTTCTTTCTCTTTTTTCATCGCTCCCTCGTGAGGCCAAGCTAAAATCGTCTCGAAGCCAGGCGGTGTCAGCCGAAGCAGAGAGCACTCTCGCAAAACAAGACAAAGAAAAGTTCGCCCGCAGGCAGCCGCTTATTTTGCTGCTGCGCTGCGACTTTGACGCTGCATGCTGGATACAGGGGCAGGGAGGGAGGGGGGCAAATGCGAAGCAGACGTTTTGCTCACAAGGTCTGGGGCTCCCTCCGCTGTCGCCGCCTGTAGTAGGAACCTTGAAGAAGAGAACGGCTTCGGCTGCCTCTGCACAAGCCTCCCTATCGAAGACGGGCGAACAGTCCGAATACGCAGCGGCTCTCCGCGCGTGTGCGCGCACCTTGGAACGAGCTCACACAGGAAGCGCCTTCGGGGTACACAGACAATAGCCGCGGGCGAGAAAACACCGGGCCCCGGCGCAACTATCTATCCGGCTCAACCGAGGGCTCCGCTATGCGTCTCGCAACAGAGAAGGTGTGCTCGAGTGCGAGAGAGGAGGGTGGGGGGAAGGAAGGGGCAGCCGTCGGTAAGGAGGGAATGGCTCTCCGGCGCTCCCGAAATAAACCCTGATTCAGGCGAAAAACGGGCCAGGCCTAGACGCTTTGGGGCTCGCGCTGGCAGCAGCACTTTTTCCCTGCGCCTCATCCCCCTCCTCGACCGCATCGTTCTCGCCGCCTTCGCTGCGTGTGGCCGAGACGGTTCTCTCTCGGCTGAGCTCCACTCATTTGGATCTCGCTGAGTCGGAGTCCCGCTCGTGCGCGCTCCGGCTCGGGCGGGTGTCGTCATCAGAGGTGGGCAACCTCAAGAGGCCGACCTCACCCCGGAGTGAGGTGCGGTCGGCGACAGCTCGAAATATTTTGCTTCTGACCTCAACCTCGCGCGTGAGTTTGAGGTTGAGTGAAACTGTCATTCTGTGAGCTATAATAGTAATAATTTGTTTTGGGGGAAAGGAAATGGCGCAGTATCTGTCTCATATATCATTGGACACCTGAACCGCGCCGTAAGGGAAGGGATAAAGGAGGGAGTGAAAGAAGAAAGGAAAAAAGAGGTGCCGTAGTGGAGGGCTCCGGAATAATTTCGACCACCTGGGGATCTTTAACGTGCACTGACATCGCACAGCACACGGGCGCCTTTGCGTTTTGCCTCCATATAAACGCAGCCCCCGCGGTCGGGTTCGAACCCGGGAACTCCGGATCAGTAGCCGAGCGCCCTGACCTCTGAGCCACCGCGGCGGGTATTCAGTGAGCTCAGATTTTAAGTTCCATGTTTTTTGCAGTTTGCCCCGAAGAGCGCCGTTTCCTAAGCGCAGTTCAAGCGCCCCGCCTCGGTGCGCACTGACAATTGGTCTGCAGTCACCCCACTTCGAAAAACATATGCCGCCGCCCATTCCTAGCTATTTGGGACTCCACTGTAATGTCTTTCCAGTCGCTACGCTCCCTTCTGGTCTTCGTGACAGGAGTGCGGCTACTGCGGCAGTGAGCCCCGCCTCCGCCGCTGGACTACAGGCGGCCTGAGGTCGGGCGCTTGAGCGCCAAACACGTAACTCACGCCGAACCGATAGCTTTTAGCGTCTGACGCCGCAAATATGTCCAGCCCAACAGGCAGCGAAGAATCTCCTCCGCGAGCGGATGGTACAAGCCGAGACTGCTCCACCACGTTCGTGCCCGTTACATGCGCTTACGTCACGGCTGCTGCTTTGATTTTGAGTGAAATCCCGCTTTACATTACACGGTTACTCGACGAAAACTAGAGCAACCTAGGTACCTAATTAGGGCAGCTGTTAACACATGCAGCTGCTGATTTGACGAAAAACGAACGAAAGATTCTTTGGTTTAATCGGAGTCTTCCCCTTTGAGCCGCGAACTATACTTGCATGCATTCTCATTCGATAAAAGTAAATGGCAGATGTAAATGCAGTTCACTTTTATCTCCGCCCGAATGACCTTTACCGTCTTCTCCCTTTTTTGGGCTCGTAATTCTATACAGCCATGTGCTGTTCATATGGACACTTATGACAATAAGGATACGTGAAGAAGTGTCCATTAAGTGTATCGTCCATAGAACGAATATCGGGAAGAAACAAGCCCAATTTGTCGCGAAAAGAAGTTTGTGATGAAAGCTTCCTTCCGTGCATACCGAGGAGAGCATTATTAGTTAATGTAAACAACGCTGTGCTACGTCAAGGGCGTTCTGTAGGTCATTATCGTCCTGAAGAAACTGAAGCGTGGTCTGTGGGGACTCAGTATCCACGATAGAAAGGGACTGAAATTTATTTTGTCGAACAGATTAGACCGCGCCTAAGCCCTGGGGCAGAGCCCCAGTGTTCGGGTGGTCAGTTTAGGTACAGCACTATTCGATGACTAGATTTATTCCAAGCCTCTTTTGTTTTGTTTTAAAGTGCGGTAAATCCGCTGTTTGAAGGTCTTCCCGCAGGCCACGCCACTTCGTTGTCGCTTTTACTTGCCGATCTGGAGCTTCACTGAACCATTGAGTTCCATTCTTCCGAACTTCGTGCTGGCCTTTGTAAGGCTGCCGACTGGCTTCGTATCGCCCTTGCTAGACAGCTTGCAAAGAATTTTATCCACATTCATGAACAGCCTGCTTGGTTAAGATGTAGGACGCTCCGGCCGTTCAGAAACAGTGGTAGCTCTTGCATTCATTCCGTCCAAGTAAATCAGTGGGTCGAACTGTAACATCCTGAGATAAACTTACAGTATTGTAAGTAAATAAAAAAAAAGATGTGCTTCTTTGTCTAGGCGAGTGGTTGCTGTCCTTTTTGCTCCGAGGAATGCCGCAGGTTTTCAGCTTCGGTGGTGCCAGAGGACCAGCATCTGTAGTGTTCGCGCCCTGCTCCTTTCCAGTGTCCCCCACCTCCCTGCTCGCGGCGACTGTGGCCGGGCATGCACGAACAGGCGCGGAGTTTACGTAGCCGCGAGCTCAGTGCCACATGAGCATCGCCTCGCGCATTCGTAGCTTATTGTTGGCTTCAGAAGTGTGCCATCGGCATTTTCAGTCGACCCAAGAACCGAGCTTATCAGCCTGTCGTTTCGAACCATTGCAGCGGATTTGCTGCCTTCACACGTCGACCTCCGGAGTGCGCTATACGCCCATTAAGCAAGCCAGGAGATGACGTGACACCTTGCTGCCTTTGAATACCCACGCCATGTGCATTCTGCTCTCCGCTTGCTGTAACAATGACAGGAGAACAGAACACTGGCGAGGTAACCCACAAGGAGGCGCTGCATTTGTCGGCAGATCAGCTCAGGTTTCCCTGACGAGCCGCTGAAGGTTGCAGATGCGTGGCGCCTGCAGGTGCTTTGGGGGCTTCGGATCCGTCGATCGCGCGGGTAACCCGTGTCGCTCAGGCAGCTCTGCCACGCTGTTGACACATGTAAATTGGGTCAAGTGCTGTCTGGCTTTTCGAAGAAACGGCGATATTCGGAGCGCTTCTCCCGAGGTCTGCATGTAGTAGTGTGCAAAGGCGCTGTCGGAATTTCGCGCCTAGCCGCCGACAAGGGAACTGCAGGTGTTCATTCTCTACTTTTTGCTTGTGGAAGAACCACAGCACGGGAGAGAGCAGCGAATGGGTGAGGGGATTGCTTGTTTTGGCCAGCCACGTGACGGCTAACATTTTTGTTTTTGAATCTATTGTATTGGTTGCACCTAAACCTAAGTTCTTCGTCTCCAAGACTATTCTCACTCTATGTAGCAATCTCCGTCCCTGACGGATTCCTCCCTGGTGAGGAAATATATCGGCCACAAATTGCGTCAGCCTCCGGCAAATTAGAGTATGGGGCGGAGGAAAAAAACTTTTACTCGTATGTTACAACGAAGACGAGGTTACTGCTTTGCATTGGTCTTAATGTTTCCTGAAACGTAGGAGAGCATTATCTATGGACATCGCTATGGGGCTCTTAGCTTTGTTACCTTAATGCACTCTCTATTGCCCAAAGTGCGAGTTTGTATATAAACGAGATGTAAACACATCGAAAAAGCTGGGTCCTTTCCAAAATTAATCATAATTGAGCGTATCCATAAAGAAGTTTATACTAACGAGGTACGACCGTATATATGATCCCGGACACGATAACGGCGAAACACCGTGCGATATGGAATGAATCTAGAAGCGTTGTGCTTAACTATGCACTAGATGAAAAACAATTCAAATTTATAAAGAGCATATGATGGGACGGTCTGGCTAACACCATGCAACTGGCATACGCGGCTAATGCACAAGCGTTGACTGATTCGTTGGCTTCGTAAACAGCATCACATTTTCCAGGACCATTTGCGTTCGGAACCTTCATTTAGACGATAAGGAAATATCATATTCCAGATGCTACATCACACATAGTTTCAAATTTAACTATGACGGGTATTTTTAGCCACCAGATTTTGTTTGTAGATAGGGTGATCATGGGTGCAAAATTAGGATTGGTTTATGATTTATGAGGGTTTAATATCCGAAAACGACTCACGCTATGAGAGACGCCGTAGTGAAGGGCTCCGGAAATTTTGACCACCTGAGGTTCTTTCGCGCACTGACATCGCACAGTACACGGGCGTCTAGAATTTCTCCTCCATCGAAATTCGACCGCCACGGCCGGTTAGCGGTTGGTGTCGCACAAATATATTCATTCGTTTTCTTTTTTCACTCAAAATTAGTGAATGGAACCGATAACAAAGTGACGTTGTGGACTGCAGTTCATAGGCGAGAAGTTGTCATTTCCTTTTTTTTTTGTCCGGCAGTTATCCTGTTTTTAGTTTGCGATTTTTGTTAGCATGAGTACATCATTTCTTTTTTTTTTCCTGACCTTCTCTCATATGGCTTGTGTTAAATGGGAGAGCTGCTGTGCAGAGGATCGGCTTCAGCGGGCACTTCTCTTCAGCCGTTTTACAGAGGCTTCAGATGCTTTACAGGGGAGCGAGATAATTCGCTCGGGCGGACTTTGACGGGCGAGCCGATGTAAAAGACAGGCATTTCAACCTATGTGGCACTTTGGCCAATTTTTTTTCACAAGTCTAATTGAAAAAATGTGGGCATGCACGATAAATAACAAAAAAAAACAATAACAGTCAAATATGCAACAAAGAACCCGCTTACTAATACATATAAATGAACACAACCCTTTTCTGTCGCGGCTTAATAATCAGTATTCTTGCCGTGTATTTCCTGTAAAATTCGTATGTTTGCTCACGATTGTCTTCTTTGTCAAACCGTTAATAATACGTAATTAATTGTCCCTTAAAAACGATCTTAACGAGATTCAGGACTAGTAGCTATCCACGTAGAACTCATAAACATTTCGAACTCTCATGCCAGCATACGGGTTTTTCTTCTATGTACATTAGATAGTGTATTTCGTGTCGGGTGCCAAAGTGGTATGCAACAGTCGAGGTCGCATGGCTCGCTTCTTCTGTGGCGCCTTCAGGCGTTTAGGCCAAGCTGGATCGCCACGCATCGTGACGAGCGAAATAACATGCCTCAGGATAACAACGGTCACCCTCGGTCGCAGTATACCACATATCTAACAATTATACACCCTTAAACTAGTCGTTACCAAGGTACTCTAATCCAATAATGGCCGCGTTTGGGTGAGTTGGTCTTCCATGCTGAACGCAAAAGCGCAAAAAACAAGGTCTTATTCTATGTCCTTGTTTTTTGCGCTTTTACGTTCAGCACTCTAATCATTTTAGCTTCTTTGACTTACTGGATTATCACTGGATAGACTTTTATAGTTACCTACTCAAATTTAAGTTTTTATTTTTTGAGTTCCAGCATCCGACCTTAACCTCACAAAATGAGGTTGAGGTGAGGTTGAGTGTGGTCGCTAGTGGCCTCTGGAAAAGCGAGGTGAGGGCGGCGGAGAAGACCTCAACATCAAGTTGTGAGGTTGAGATTGAGTGAGACCACGGAATTTTATTTGAACTTGAGGTGAGCTCGAGGTATTTGAGGTCAAATGCCCACCTCTGGTCGTCATCATCAGGCATGTCGCGGGTCAGCGAGCATTGCAGCGCCACAAACTCCGGCGACGGCGGAAGCGAAGACGAAGCCAACGCTTCGACTACGAAGTGGCTTTTTTAGAAGATTAGCTTCGCTTCAGAGACACGCCTTTGCCGCGGATCACCGTAGAGGAAGGTAGCCAAACTGCACGTTTACAGCAGCGTGTGATTTTGGTGTAGCTTTACGATCATCGAGCGTAATGGCAGGGAAGGCTTCAAGGACTTCAAAGAATCGTGTAAAGAAGATGGCATGTAACATTTAATGAACTATGGGGGCAGAATAACTAGTTATGGCCTTGGCTTAATGACATACAATAGTAACAGTGCATATTTACACCCTACGAGTGTGTAAGGTACCTAACCGGGCGTCATGCCTGGTTTACTTTTCGGCGTTTTCTTCTATCTCATGCATAAGAACATTTGAAAATGAGGGCTGCAATCAAGAAACAGATAGGAGAGCTATTGTTTTTCATTAAACAGTTTTTTTTTCAGCTGTACTGGGCCGATTAATCACGCAGAGCGGGGATTTACAAGTCTTCAGATACGCCACGTATTTCCACTAGCTGCACAGGCAGAGGATATTAAGGCTTGCCAGCCATAGAGGTTGCTTTAAAAGGTGCCTTAACAGAGCAACTTCGGTGGTAGCAGGGCACCCTGTGGTTCGCAGCAGGGATGCGATCCACATAGCCTCACCACTAGTGCTTTACACATGCAGTTCTGAGATGTGTTTTCTTATTGAGCAACCATGGTGTCACACAGTGGCAAAGTGTTCGTCGGCACTAAACACATCTGTTTCATACTAAAGCCTCACATAAAAGCCAACGGGTGATGGTCATTATAATTTTGATCACATCTCTAAATTTTTCTACTCCGGGACGTCATTTGTGAGCGCAGAATGGCCGCGAAAGTAGCAGACTTGAGGAGGAATTTGTCAGCATTAGGGGGCTCCAGCCTTGCAGAGTAATAGCATCTCTTGAAGCACTTAAGCTTCTCCAACCGGTCTTCCGTAAAGCGTGTTGCCTACCAAAGCCACAGAACAATTAACAGTGAACTTTTATAAACAACTTCATTTCACAGAGGTTGTTGTGAAGCGCACATTCATGATTTTGCGGCACGGCATATGTGTCGACGTGGATAAATGTTACAATACGCAATAGCGCTAGCGCACAGTTGTAAGTGATGTGTGTGCATCTTCTCCGTGAACCACACGTAGTACGCTACCACCTCGTTCCAAACACTGAGACGCGAGCTGCCTGTACCGAGGGGCGGATGAGTCACAACCACGACGTGACGCATTCATGTCGTCGCTTTGGCGCAGCCATTCCGTCACACGTCTAAAATAACGGACGCTTTCTTGGCTCACGCCTAGCAGACTTCACCAACGGCAGAAGCCGCGCGTTGCATGCAAACAGTTGTTCAATTCTTGGCGCTGGTAGGATCAGGAGCGACATCTTGTGTGAGTCATGCTGCCGTGATTGAACCGAAAGATGCAACATGCAGACAAGCGGGACGTGCTGTCTGTAACGCGTTGCTGCACCTTTGCGTTGTGCCAACTGCACTTTTGTTTGCGTATAAATGTCATCGTCGTTCGCATTAAAACCAACGGGAATGAAATTACTTTTTCTCGTTTAATATTTTTCGGAGACAAGTGAACTTTTGTGGTCGCTGGAGTGGGAGCCCAAGAAGTAAGTGATCGGTAGTTTCCAGACTTTAAAGGAAATATATCTAATAACTTGGATGGCGACCTCCTTGAAACAAAGCCGAAAGCAAAGTGCTCGTTATAGTAATATAGACGGCCGCAACCGCATGTGTTTCGTTTAACTGGGAACCGGCGATCAATGATCAAAACCGCATTGGGGTTAAAGGTTTGATTTTTCCCTTTTCAGGAAAGAATTGCCATTCAAGCAATCGTCAACCGTGTTGTTGCTGGCGTGTTTAATACCGAAACCAAAGCACATTGCACATGCGGAACGAAAAAAAAATAACGATCGCGGGAACATTCCGTGAAAGGCAAATGAATACGACACACTCGAAATGACACGTCTCATCCTTGTCGTGCAAGTCTTGTTATATATAGTTAGTTCTTACTGGTAGTATAATTTCGTTACTAACAAAGGCGTACTTAAGACTGCCATATTAGCAGTAATTCTATAACACGGGATGCTTCCACATAGCTGAATTCACATCGAAGCCTGTTCTCATAGGAGTCTTTCGATTCGACACACGAAATGTTATAATAGCCGCACATCCCTATACTTGTGGAAAGCGTCATTAATGTATTGAAATATCAAGGATCTATAGAAGGCTAGAACAGTAAGTAGCGCGAATAGAGCCTGCTCATGGAAATGGAAGTTTTTTTTTTTTTCATATCTGGCCTAGGCCTATCTTTTCGTCCCAAAGGACGCGTTAGCCATGAACACCATAATCGTATTCTCGGCCGTCGAATACGGGCATTTGCGCGTGCGTGCGGGAGATGGTTTGATTCGCTGTTGTAAACAGATCCTAGAGAAGCATGCTGTATGACCTGAGGAACTGTGAGGTTGTCTCTTCGTGCAGTAAAACGCCTGACACTTGCTTTTTTCTATGCTCTGTATAGCGCTGGAGCCATATTAGCCTTCAAATGGCTGGGACGTCGGGCCTGTTAAAATATTTTGTTAAGATGTCCTTCCGCAGTGATGCCATTAGAAGAAGACAATGAAATTGCTTCCTGTGTGCAGTGTATGGTACGCCAGTATGTCTCCAGTATTATTTTTCGATACCTGCGGCCCACTATTTCGCCTTGTCGTCGTGGCTGTCTGCAGTAGTTAAACCATTCTAGAAGTAGGCCAGATGACCGCCTGTTGGATCAGTTTGCCAATTTGAGCTCGGCAGCACAAGCGGCCTTGCGTCACAGGCATCACAAGCAAACTATGAAATGTAAATGTTTCTCTTTCTTGCAGGCCCTACAATTGACTTGCTATATGCATACTACGATAAAGTCTAGGGCCTCCAAGGGCACTTTGTCTTAGCCACACCGAAAAATGTTATGCTGTCATTTTGTGCTTATTTACCTTTTATAAATTAAGCTTATGTTTCGATGTCTGGTGGCTCAAAAGTCGGATGGTATGTCATCGCTTGTTCGCTGCATTTCCATGCCTAAAGTCCAGTATTCTAGTCTGCCGGCAACTGTGGTGTTGTTCTGAAAAGCGCTAGCGAAGTTCAAATTTAGCAGCCTTAAGCACTTTCCGGAAGTAAAGGTTCTGCTAGACGCTTTCTTATTCGCTGTCATTTGGGCTGGATACACAGGCAGATGCAGCCTTAATTATGCAGTAGCTTTACTTTTTGTCCTCAAACTCAGAAAGCACGTAGAAAGGGCACACAGTGTAATATGACAACAAGGAAATCATTAATTGCTGGAATATTACTGAAGTTAGGTGCATCGCCATTTCTAGCTGTTGTATATATGTTTGTTTACAATGTCGAGCTTAAGCGTATCCAAACACACTTGTGTTGTGGAAATTACTTCGAAATTGAACTTTTAGGCTTCTGTTTGGTTATACTACATAAGGCTGGGCTGACATACGAACTGACATTCCAGCGATCAGTTGGCAAACCATAATTTCAATTTTTATTCAATCACCATGCGAGGTAGAAACCCGGCTCGAAGAGTATAAAATTGCCGGACAGGAAATACCGTCCTAGCTTTTGGTGGCAATCTTGGACGACACTTAAGTAGATTTTGCAGTACCTAAAGGACAATATCTATATTAATACGTGCTATCATTTCATGGCATCACTTCTTGAAGTATGTGCTTTGTCTTCATTTAATATATTTTCGGGGGGACGAAATCTTGCGCATGTACGGAGCGACAGCAACAGATCGAGGACCAACTATCAGCTCAGTGAACCGCGCGTTCACCTGCAGACGACAAGGCGAAAAAACTGAGTCCCGTTATCAGCGGCCGCATTTAGATTTGGTAGGATGCAAAAACGGCATGCTCTGTGCGACATAAAAGCGCGTTAAATGACTCCACGTGGTCAAAGTGTTAAAATCGGAGCATCCCGCCAGAGCGCCCCTCATGGCCCAGGCGCAGCAGCGCCGAACGTTAAACCGCACACAGGGGCCCACATGCTTCATGCATATAAGGGAGTGCTCAAGGCGTGAAAATGCATAAGCTGAGTTAAATAGCACTACCTCTTCAGCAGGCGCGATCTAATTATTATTAAAGCTAATGAAGCGCTGTCGGCAGCATGCTAAACTTGTATAGCGGCCACCTGAGTTGGGTGACATGGAGGCTGTTATTTCTGAAACGAAGAGAATTTGTATATGCACACGCAGTTGATCTGAAAGAGTTTTGTACTGTTTTTGATCGGACCGCATACATGTTCACTGTCGTAATAAAATCGAGCTTGGGTGGTACCCGTACCGGGCGGTCGGACGATCTTGGTGCCTTCGGGAGTTTCGAGGGGTTCGCTGAGGCCCACCTCATTCCAGGCGTAGATGCGGACCAGATACTCGTGTCCCTCCTCGAGATCCTGGATCTGAGCCTTCACGGTCTGGGCGTTCACTTGGCTCACCTGCAGCGGTGCGTTTTGCGCAGGCACGGTTCGTTTAGAATGCGGTCATGCAACTTTGTTCTTCACAGTTCTTTCTAAGGGCCTCAATTTTTGCGTGCATTTACAGTTTTCAGCATGTGCAAAGTCGTCTACATTTGTCCGTAGTTATAGAAGTGTGTTTTCAGCTCTTTTTTATCGGGGGACGGAAATTGGGGCGCTGAATATTGTTAGGTTGAACAGAATCGCATTGTGTAAGGCAGCAGTGGCCGCTTGCTCATTAGTGGCTGGACATTATATTTTTTTCAGGAAACGGTGACTTACCTGCTGCGTAATATGAACCGAAAAGTGAGCCGTGTTTGATAGTTCAAATGCCGTCCGACTAAAAACTAACTACTTCTGAATCCAGTGATTGGTCTTGATTTCTAAGGCGGCAAAACAGAGCAAAACACGGCCATAGACAACAGGACGAAGAGCTTTATCCTGTTGTCTACCTTCGTGTTTTGTTCTGTTCTCGCGCCTTAGACATCAACAGTGAACCGAAGCCAGCTAGCTCAACAGCAAGCTCTCTTAATCCAATGCTTACTTTGAAAATTACACTTAGGCTTGTACCTGAACTTTACACCTCCCTGTACGTAGAAATACAACTTCTGAACAAATGGCTGCCACCTTAATCTTAGTACTGCCATTGTTATTCTTTAATGCAATTTATTTTTGTACAAAAGGCAGCTACAGGATGTGCGCGCAATGGACAGTCCATCATTCCTTTTTCGTCTTTGTTTAAGTGTTTTGAGTTTCCAGCGAATGGATCTGGAAGCAATGAGCGAAGCTGTTTGCCAGCCATGGTAAATAGCTTGTCCTATTCATTACCGCTTAAATGACAGAAATCAATACCTCCATCCAGAGAGTTCTTCGCGGCTCTCTCACAGCTACCACGTAGCCAAGAACAGGGCGGCCGCCATCGTACGTGGGTGCCGCCCACTTGACGTCCATCGAGAAAGGCCCCGTCACCACCACCAGAAGAGGAGTCGACGGCGGATCGGGTCGCTCGGCTGCCTGCCCTGTAAACGGTGACGTGGAGGAGATCACATATACAAGCTGTTGACGCCGGTACCCGAACGCTGATACGCTGTCAAGATAAAAGGAGGAAGAGCCTAAAAATATACATCTCCGCGATAACTCTTTGCCATTATGGTCGTCGACTTCATGCAGTGTTTGCCTACACAATGAGAGCCGTGATATAGTTACTCTTTCGTCCCAATATGTCTGTATCCGGGGGCATATTTTTAAGTCACTGCAATAAAAGTTACGAACGCGTGGCAGCGACTTCCACAGGAGCTGACGTGCCAACTGCGCTGCTGTTGAATGTTATGGTTCGTTTCGGCTGTTGTAAATAAATAAAATAATTAAACAAACAAACAGTAATGAGCAGCTGAGCATCAACTATTAATCGCATGTGTCTAAGCTGTCCACAAGGTTGCTTATATCCACTGCTCATATTACATGCAAAATTAAAGAGGACTTAATTTTTAGCAGTAACAGCTGTTATATATTCGATCAACGTGTAGGCGAAGGCCTCTATAATCTCTTCCTCTCCATGTCTAAACGAAACTCTCACTGATGGTTTGCAGAAAAGACACATCTTGAGCAAATACTTTCAGAAAGCACATATTTATTTGCTGTATGAAGGTCACAATTCCAACCACGTAAATAAAAATTACACATCACTGCGGCTACCCGCATTGGAAGAATGCGAAAGCGTTGACGCCTACTCAACACTGGTCGCCCTTCGAATTTGGCGCCATGGTAGTTTTCTCGTTCACTTGATTGATTCATTAAAGATTAACTCTAATTATACCCTCATTTCATCCCGGCAACCATTTCGAGTTTTCGAATTTTCCGCCACGTTAATTAAATGTTTCCCTAATTAACCACTTTATTCAAAATTAATTCATCTTAATTCAAAAATGCCTTACGTTTGAATTCACCTTACATCACCCTTAATTTATCTTATGGTACCATTAATTCACATTAAAAGCACATCAATTCAACTTAATTCACAATCAAGTCACCTTTGTTCGCAATTATTTCATTTTCTCACATTTATTTCGACTTAACTCACCATTATTTCCTCTTAATGTACCATTAAATCCGATTTAAATCCCATTAATTCACCTTATTTCGGATTAATTCACTCTTGACATTTTCTATAATCATTAATTGTTGATTAGATTTCGATTAACTGCACATTTTCCCTCGTTTTATGTCAGTATTCATTTCAGACTTTCAAATTAGGCGCGACGTGTTGGCTCCACCTACAGTTTTGGTCATGTGGTCCAACACTTCCGGCATTTTCAAATTATGCGCCCCTTTTGCTATGGCCCCGTCCACTTCTTCGACATTTTTGGCTCTAATTGATTAACTATTCATCCGAATGGGATTTTTTTTTTGCGGGCAGCATCCTCACACCATCCTCTTTCGAGTACAATCACTCGTTTGACGCTACCTCTTCTGTGTTGCGCACAACTAATAATAATAATAGTAATAATTGGTTTTATGGGAAATGAAATGGCGCAATATCTGTCTCATATATCGTTGGACGCCTGAACCGCGCCGTAAGGGAAGGGATAAAGGAGGGAGTGAAAGAAGAAAGGAAGAAAGAGGGGCCGTAATGGAGGGCTCCGGAATAATTTCGATCCCCTGGGGATATTTAATGTACACTTACATCGCACAGCACACGGGCGCCTTAGCGCTTTTCCTCCATAAAAACGTAGCCGCCGCTGCCGACACATTTTGCAGACACGATCCCCGTCGACATAGCCTAGTAAAGCTGTCGCTTTAATAAGAAGAACGCATGGCTCACGAGCTGTTACGGCACTGCTTTGCGGTAGAGACCACTTCCAAACAGAATTACTATATTCTCGAGGAATGTGCAGCGATAGGCCAGCTGCACCACATCCATACCACCGGCGGCGCCTTAGAAGATTTAAATACGCAATATGAATATTCGGCATTCACGCCTCCTTTCACGATATGCTCTCTAGATACGCGATATGCTCTCTAGTTTTTCCGTCTCAAATAGTACGCCCCATCTAGCCCGAAGTGACGTTATTTTAAATGCTCACTAGTGCGTCGCGCTTCCGAAGTAGGGCGGCACAGGAGCGTCTTGCCGGAGCTTGCTTCGAATCTCTCTGGAAAGAGGGCGCTGGTAATGCGCGCGCTGGCGCTGAGCGTCGAATTGCGGGAGCTGCGGTCTGTGCTTAGTTTTTGAAAGCCCTCAATGTTTGAAAGTTTGATAAATCCTCAGACTGAGAAAAATGTTCAGTTTCTTTGCTGTGTGGCCACGTATATTCTACCTAGCACCGTTTCGTGGTTTCATCAAAGGGTCAGTACTTTTAGCGGCGATATTTTCTTTTGCGGCAGTCAAAAGCTCCTTGCGCGAATAAACGTAGCTTGTGCGGATGAGAAACCCGGTATATTTTTGGACCAAGTCTGGCCTTCTTGGTAATTACTTTTAATTTTGGGGCAACTGTGGAATGTCGTATTGGCTGGGGTGGTGTAACCTTCCGGTGCCTAGAAAATATTTTAATGTGTGTCTTACGCTCGCACCGAGTAGTTAACACTGCCATAGAAAACCAATGGGGTGCGTTTTTGGCAACAAATAACAGAAAACTGTATTCTTCCCAAGGAGGGATCTGTGGATATATTGATTGTTAGGGTGCTGCTTTACGACGTGCAGAAAATTGCGTTCATAAACAACTTCTGATTGAAAAAACTGCGCTTGCCAAGAATTTTGGGGTGTATTGATAATGTAGCTTTCCTGTGTTGGTCGACGCCTGCGAACCCTGACATAGAGAGGCGCAAATGGCCTCGGCATGCAGTGAGAGTACTGAGCGTGATATAAACCAATATGCATAGGTGGTTTAGAAAAAATAGTAGTGGTAGTAGATGTTTATTAAAAAGTAACAGTAAAAAGGAAAGAAAAGGTTATTGCTGGCCCCGGCATCCGCCATCGCTACGGGAAGCACCTGAGCTGGGGCAGCGTAAATAGAAGGATAGCAAGCAGATCGGAGAAATGAAATGAAAGAGGTGAGGGACAGCCAGAACGGATAGGGGGTAGAGAGCTGGGCGCCCCACTCCAGCTGTAGTGTACAGTGTGTTGTGCGCGTGCGCTCTCCTTCTTTATCGATTATGGACATCTCACCATAAATACCAGTGGAATGACACTGGTGATATCAATCACAGATACCAAACCTGCTTTTTTTTTTGCCATTGCACCGCTGCCGATGGCAACGATTGCCGACTGTTAGCATAGTGGCAGCTGTGTTTTGAAAACATTTTAACAGCAAATGAGAAAGCGGGGTTAACCGAGCAAGATACGATGACTAGTTGCAAAAAAATATATTAGTATATCCAGTTAGACGACGCAGCCCGACTGCCGATGTGAACACAGCATGGCGCCAGCGTTGGCTACAAGAATCAACGTTTTTCTTTCAGTTAATTCAGTTTGAGACAATGTTTCCAGTCGTCTTCGGCGCCCTTCCTGACAACGTCTCCGTTTATTTTATCAATCAAAAGAAATTTTAATTAAATTAGCGGAATTCAGGCTATACCTCCGAAATAATTTTTTTTAGATTTTTCTTTCTCCACTATACCACAGGCGATCAAAAATAGGCTTGCGTGTTTCTGTATTCCAATAAAGCTTTGAAAAAAGCAGCACGCCGGCGTATTGTGTTTCACAACTTACATTCGTCGTCCCGCAGCTGCACAGGCCGATCCGTCTCGAGGACAGTGGTGAGTCCCATGGAGCTCCTGGCGAGTACGCGGAACCAGTGCTCGGAGCGTAGGTCCAGCTCGCGAATCACGTAGCTGGTCACGCTGGCGTCCACAATGACTACGGGCACCCAGTCTTGGTCTGAAGGGTCCCTCTTCTCCACGATGTACGACAGTGCCTGGATTACGCCCCGCGCCGGTGGTCCCCAGTGCAGCGTCACGGTGTCCGGCGGCGTCACATTGATGCCCCATGGCTCGTCGTCTGTCTCCGTTATCCCAGAGTCTGCACCATCCGCACCGAAATTCCGGGGAGGCCTCTTGTGAGTGTGGCTGATTAAATAAGACGGTCGCGCCTTTCGCAGGACGAGGTTTCCATAGAGAATTGACCGAAGAATGCAAAAGAAACAGGAAGATATGACTTAAGTGTTAATGTGACTGTCCAAGGATGGAGTAATTCAACATCATCAGTTGCAGCCTTTTTACGCTATGTGCATTGCACGGCGAAGGCCCCTCCTATATCTTTCCGATTAACCCTGTCCTGTGTCAACTTCGGCCACCTTGTCCCTGCAAAATTCCTAATCTCATCCGCCCATGTGAGTCTGCTGCCTCCAGCTACACTTGCCTTCTTGGAATCCATTCCTGCCCCGCCGCGGTGGCTCAGTGGTTAGGGCACTCGACTACTGATCCGGAGTTCCCGGGTTCGAACCCGACCGCGGCGGCTGCGTTTTTATGGAGGAAAAACGCTAAGGCGCCCGTGTGCTGTGCGATGTCAGTGCACGTTAAAGATCCCCAGGTGGTCGAAATTATTCCGGAGCCCTCCACTACGGACCTATTTGTTCCTCTCTTCTTTCACTCCCTCCTTTATCCCTTCCCTTACGGCGCGGTTCAGGTGTCCAACGATATATGAGACAGATACTGCGCCATTTCTTTTCCACCAAAAACCAATAATTATTATTATTAATCCATTCCATTAAACTTAAATACCATCGGTTACCTTTCCTTCGCACTGCATGCCCATTTCTTCCTATTCATTTCGACCAGGATATAATTAACCCGCGTTTGTTCCCTCACCCACTCTGTCCTACTCCTGTCTCTTAACGTTACACCTGTCATTTTCCTTTCCATAGCTCGGTGTGCTGTCCTCAACTTGGTTTCGAGCCTTTTCATTAGCCTTGAAGTGTCGAGCGGTACAGATATTTTCCAGTGCTTCTTCTACATCCTTGTTCCGCAATGCCTGCGTACCTCCTGAGGGTTCGACTTAGTCAAATGCGTTCTCGAAGCTGCGAAGGCTACATATAGGGGTTGGATATATTCTAGGCATTTCTCTTTCACCATAGCGATGATGGAATTATGTCTAATAATTTTACGTGAGCTTATCGATCACGGTTATTTTTTTATTTCATTACCCTCTGGTCCCGAAGGCATTACAGAGTTGAGTGGGTTACATACGGAAGTGAGACATAAGCTACAGTCATATATTTGAACATAAATGGAAATATAAATGAGGCTCACGAAAAAAGAAAAGAAGGTTGCATCAAATCATTAAAACGAATTAACAGAAAATAGGACAGGGTTGGAAAAACCGCGAAGCCTACACGGCATAACTACGACTTTCGAAAACATGAAAAAAAGAAAACAAGAGATATCTCGAAAAAGAAAACATTAACATGCGCGTATACAAAACAAGGCGAACAGCCGTTTTAAAAATCTGGCTGGATCAGAGAAGTAACTAGATAAAAGAACAAAAATGGAAATGCTGCAGTTTCTTGTTTTTATGGCAGCAGCAGGTTAGTCAATGCAGACTTGAACGCAGAATTGTCAGAAATTCTGACTATAGATACGGGAAGGTGTATTCAGCTTACTGATGTACTTGGGATTAAGGAGTTGTAAAAAATGGTTGCTTTGGCATGAAGGAATAACAGACTTATGACGATGGTCAGTGCTATTTGAAACGTAACAAGGTGCTACTATTATGTTATTTTTAAGAATGGGGTTGTCATGATAAATCTTATGGAATAGGAAAATACGGAATATTTCTCTACGTTGTGACCGCAAGTGCAGCGATAAGCATGTTTTTACAGTGGTGACGCTGAAGTTGCGGTGATAATTTGAAAGAATCAAATGAGCCGCCCGGTTCTCGACGGATTCCAGTTAAAAATTACCGACTCTTGAACGATGTTCAGCTTTCTGGTTCTATTTGGTATAACCCTTTTTAATGTCTTTTGAGATGTACGGTCGCTTATGTCTGATATTCCCATTGCATAAGTTGTGTTGTTTTCCTTTGCTTGCTGATTTTAGCCAAACAATTACACTTGCTATGTCACTGATCGCAATGCCTTAATGTTATTACTGTCCAGCATGTTATGGTTCTTGATGGTATATCCATAAACGTATCGTTCTAGAAAAACTTCGCAACATTTTCATTGTCACGGGAATCAATGAGGAAATCAGTTAAGCCAAATTAAACGAAAACTTCAGCTTCCTATAGTGCTGCAGGCGCGGGTCTTGCCTTCAGCGTCTCCTTTCTCAACGTTTGGTTCACGCGCGAAAAAAAGAGCGTGAACCGGTACAATAACAATGGCATTTAATTTTAGAACAAGCAAACTCTGTTCACCTAAAATACTTATTGTTGCGGATTCCTACGTGCCGGTCTAACCGCCGTCCACTTCCACCAACAATCACAGAGTCTGCCTCGACGCAGTTACCAGTTTCCTTAGTTTCAATCAAGGGGCATTTAAAAAATACTCTATTTTCAACTGCAACTTCCTGAGCAATAAATGATGATGACAGTGAGTTTTTATGGCGCAATGGCATCTGCGCCCAAATAGCGGCGTGGCACAAGGTATTTTCGTTTACTCACGGTGGGGTCAAAGACCTATTTCCCAAGCTTTTCAACCTGAATAAACCGAGCACCAGGACAAGGGAATGTTGTACCCATTGTATCACTGGTGTGTAGGCGGTGGCACTGGGGATCGAACCCCACACCTCCCGCATGCGATGCGGATGCTCAAACCACTAGGCTACCGCTGCTGTGGCCTGCTTCCGAAAAAAAAAAGGTCGACAATTGAATTCATTAGGGACAAAAATTTCATGCAGCTATTCTCAGTGGTGCCTTTAAGGGCAACAAAGCAGTATAGTTGGGTCTTAACACGTCATCAGCTTATCAGGCACCGCGCTTTTATTCTTTAGTAAGGGCAAAAATTTTCTGGGAGGCCTGGTGCATTACTGTGTTGCGTGGAGAGCTACACGGCTCTTCGCGCTTAAGTAAAGTATTTTTGATGTGATTTTATCTCTTGTTCCCTCACGCCAAGGTGGCTGCGATGCTCGAGTGTACTTGAGTACGGAAATGTCCCTCTGACAATTGTAACTGACTTCATGGTAGCAGAAGAAATGAAAGCGTAAGCACGCAGCCATCTTCAGTTACTTTCCCTTAATTCCTGCAATTATAATCTACGGCCAGGTGTCTGCAACCATGCAGCGTCAGCGAATGGAGAGGGCAGCGAGGTCCTGCCGATGCTCTCCCCTCACCGTGTAAGTCGGCCGATGATGACGGCTCGGATTGGTCCGCCATGTCCGATTTTTCGTCGTCTGTGCTCCCGTCGGAGGAGGCCACGTCGACGGGCCCGTTCTTGGTTAGTTGCATGGCGTCCGCTCGTGCCCTGGAAGCCCAGACGCCCATCCGGCGGCGACGACCAGGACACACATCAGCGCTCCGACGTCGTGGCCCCCCGCATGCTCCCGACTATGGTCCTGCACGTCGGTTCACAATGGTCCTGCACGTCGGTTCACAGCGGGAGAGTCACAAATTAAGTTTAACGTGAAACGCTCGGCTCGCCACCGAGACAAGCGGTCCTTTCCAAGCGTACATAGCGAGCTTGTGGAGGTCGTCGGTCGCGCCACCGGGGAAATCTCTCCGAAAAAAAAAACGAACACCAAAGAACACGAAGCCCCGCTGGCCACGTGGAACACACGCTATATGAGAAATCGCTGCTTTGCAGTTGACCGGAAATTGCGATGTAAATTTCTCCATACGCGCTTCTGACGTCATCTCATGAGGCTTAGCGCCGGACTTTCGGGGACGGACTCGATCCAGAGTATGCGCAGCATGCCAGCAAACATTTACGAAGACACATTCTGCATTAGCTCGCATTCAAGCACTGCTGGAAGGTCTTGCGAATAGCTTGCGAGTAGCTGGTACTCAGCGGAATTTGTTATACCTTACTATCGTACTCCTACTGAGACTACACGGCCTATGCTTAGACGCGCTCATATTGAGAAGGCCATTTTGGAAGTGGTTTAATATTAGCTTCTCGAAGCATAAGCTATCTGACATGATGGTTGCCACTAAAATCGGTAAAAGAATAAGTTGGGAAAAATAGAGAAAAAATGATAGTAACGCATGGAATAATAATAATATTAATAATAATAATAATTGTTTTTATGGGGAAAGGAAATCGCGCAGCATCTGTCTCATATAGCGTTGGACACCTGAACCGCGCCGTAAGGGAAGGGATAAAGGAGGGAGTGAAAGAAGAAAGGAAGAAACAGGTGCCGTAGTGGAGGGCTCCAGAACAATTTCGCCCACCTGGGGATCTTTACGTGTGCTGTGCGATGTCAGTGCACGTTAAAGATCCCCAGGTGGTCGAAATTATTCCGGAGCCCTCCACTACGGCACCTCTCTCTTCCTTTCTTCTTTCACTCCCTCCTTTATCCCTTCCCTTACGGCGCGGTTCAGGTGTCCAACGATATATGAGACAGATACTGCGCCATTTCCTTTCCCCCTAAAACCAATTATATATATATATATCTTTAACGTGCACTGACATCGCACATCACACGGGCGCCTTAGGGTTTTTCCTCCATAAAAACGCAGCCGCCATGGTCGCGTTCGAACCCGGGAACTCCGGATAAGTAGCCGAGCGCCCTAACCACTGCGCCACTGCGGCGGGTGCATGGAACAAGCAAACTAAAAGTCGGAAGCACCAGAATAAAATTACTCAATTTATGTGGGTCAAAATTACAAAGCATTTTCATTTATTCTTCTATGCAAGCAAACCACGCATCCGTTTTCGGCTTGAGAAAGTCAAACGAGAAAATTGTTGTTAGATGCTGATCGACCTTTCTTCTACCGTGACCCCTTAAGACCCAGAGGTTGGAGTCTGTTGCGGACAAACTGAACAGAGGAAAACATAGACACCTCTGAAGCCGTGGTCTTGTAGATATTAGTTTGATTTGCTAGCCGTTGATTTAGTTGCCAAATCGGTAAGCGAGCCGACAATCATATTAAAAAACAAAGCCAGTTTCAGCGGATGAAGGATGCTACTTCGTATTTAGGAGGATGGTTAGCTGCGAAAGTGCCATGTAACCCTTTATAGAACAAAAATGCGAAAAGTGTCTCGAAATAGAAAAATTGCTGGCGGTTTAGCATTGCTAAACACGAAAAAAATTACAGGATTGCATTAAGTCTGCTTATGAGCGGAAATGCCTTTCCCGGTCCTCTTTAGGCCCCTATATTTTTCTTTCTTGTTTTTGTTGTTTTTCGTTTATTTTATTCGTTCTTATTTTGTTTTTATTCTGCATTCTTTTTCTTATTTATTGTTTTGTATTTATTTCGTTTTTGTTTTTAATTTTATTTATTTTTATCTTTTTTCTTTTGCAATTTCGCGTTTTTATTTCATTACATATATGTTGCTTAATCTACTTTTACACCTTATTTTATTTACCATACATCATTATGATCTGGTCTCATACTTCATGACTGGCGTGTTGCTAAAGTGATACCCATTTTCAGATCAGGTAATCGTTCTTCTCCGCTTAATTATCGCTCTATCTCACTAACCAATACTTTCTGCAAACTTCTCCAACACGTCATTCTTAGTCAAATTTTTAAGTACCTGGAAAACAACACTCTTATTTTCAAATATCAGCACGGTTTTCGCAAGGGCTCCTCGACATTACTTGCCGGATTCGTTCATGATTTGCGTTCATCCATCGATGCTGGCGGTCAAACTGATGCCATTTTTCCCAATTTTTCGAAAGCATTTGATGCTGTTCTTCATAATAGGCTTATGCTCAAACTAACTCCGTTGAATATTCACCCCACCGTTGTTACATGGATTGCGGACTTCCTCAACGCTAGACTTCAGTTTACCTCCATTAACAACTGCAACTCCACTTATTCTAAAGTCGCTTCTGGGGTCCCACAGGAGGGCGTTCTTGGTCCCCTCCTCTTTTAAATATATATTAATGATTTACCTAACGTTGTGTCTTCTCGATTTAGGCTCTTTGTCGACAACTGCGTAAAATACCGTAATATTGTTTCTATCACTGACCAACAATGTTTGCAAACTAATCTGGATGCAGTAACCGCATGGTACACATTTTGGCTTATGCCACTTTATACTTCTAAAACTAAGCTTTTGTCTTTCACTCGCAGTTCTCGCATTCCCACAACTTACTACTAACTAACGATTCTGTCGAACTTACAACTACTTACAAGTACTTCGGAATTCACCTGCAATCAGACTTAACATGGCTTAACCACATTAATCTAAATTTAGAATCCGCCAACCGCTCACTCGGCCTAGTAAAGCATAACCTCAGACTGGTTCCCCCGCACATGAAAAAACTCGCGTTCATCACACTCATTCGTCCCAAGATTGAATATGCATCAGCCATCTGGGATCCTGATCAAGCCCATCTCATAGCTAACATTGAGTCATTGGAGAATCTTGCTGCAAGTTTTATTTTTCAGACTACTCACATACTATCAGCGTCACTGGCTTTAAAAATAGCGCTGAATTAAAAGACTTGTCGTACCGCCGTAAACTGTCATGACCAGCACTTTTCCATAAACTGTATCACCATCCATCGCTTCACCACGATTTTTGCCAATCACCATCAGCCCTCCTTCCGCGACTCGACCATCCGCACAAAGTTAAACGCATCGCGTGTCGTTCATCTGCATTTGCGAAGTCATTCATACCACGCACTATGATAGAGTGGAACAATTTACCAGCGCACATAGCCATTGAATCTAACGCCTCCACATTTCTTGCTCTCATCCGCAGCGACGTTGGCCTTTGAAATGTTTGAAACGTTCGTAATTTTTGATGGTTTGGTTTGGTTTATAGAGGTTTAACGTCCCAAAGCAACTCAGGCTATGAGAGACGCCGTAGTGAAGGGCTCCGGAAATTTCGACAACGTGGGTTTCTTTAACGTGCACTGACATCGCACAGTTCGTAATTTTTGAATTATTTTTTTTCAGTTGTACTTTTGCGATTACTTCTGTTCTTTTCGCGCCCAATACGTACACTGTAGTATTTTTAATTTCCGTTATACGCCATCGCTTTCTTTAAACCTATAATTTGTATTATATTGTGTTTATCACCTGCTTCTATGATTACTTTCTGGTGCTTATTTATTTTTCCATGTTATACGTACCCTGTTTATTGTTCCTTTGCTTGTTAATGACGTTCCTTGTACATGTTTCTACACTAACCCCCCCCCCCCCCCCCCCCATGCAACACCCTCGAAGGAGTGCCTTTAGGGGTATGCTGAATAAATAAATAAATATCCTATTATTGACAGTTTGAGCGGACAACCTCCGTCTACAGCATCCGTCCGTGCCACTCATGAGCCATGAAAGGCTTTATTGTTCGAAAGCACTGTCTTTTGCACATGGGCATCACCGCCACGTACCTCAAAGCTTGACAGGTGTCCACTTACCCTTGCAGCCAGTTATGCGTCTTTCCTTTCGTCAGAATTAACAGTCTAAACCTTCTGCTGGTTTTAAGAAAGGGAAGCGCGCAAAACTACCTCCTATTTATGCGGATGCCACCGCCTACTCACAACGTGATTGAGGTGTCCACTGCTGGCGTTCTTCCTCGGTTTCACTTTGCCGGGCTTCACACAGACCGACCCCTGAAACCCGCGGAGTGCAGCCAGAAGTGCTTACGCACTAAGCTCAGCTAAGCGTGGTTTAGCGAAAAATCGAAAAAAAGAAAAATCCCTTTTCCTTCAACTATTGCATTAATGGCGTTTCAGTTAAACAAGTGCCAAGGTATGAGTATCTTAGTATTGTAATAAACTCGCAACTCAAATGGAATGACCATATAGACCACACTAAATGCTCAGCTTTACGTGAACTTGGTTTTCATTGCCATAAACTTAGGGGCGCACCTAGCAACAGCAAGCTACTTGCCTAAAATACGCTTATAAGACCAAAACACGACTATGCCGCCATCGTTTGGGACCCCCCATGCAAAAAAAAAACGACATAAGAGAATTATAAAAAAAAATACAGAGACACAGAGTACGTTTTGTATTTAATAGGAACAACAGAAATGATTGCCCAGCTTCGTTAATGGCAGAAAATATTATTAAATATCTCCACGTCAGACGCAAGATAGCCCGCCTATCCTTCCTTCACCAACTAATTCATGAAAAACTAGGCATCTCTACAGCCCCCTATGTGCAGTTTTCAGAAACGCGTAGAAATCGTCGTCATCATAATCACATTTTAGCACCATACTTCGCGCATACTAATGCTTTTAAATTTTCTTTTTTTTTCGAGAACGATTGACGAATGGAACGCCCTGCCTCTACAAGTGATATCGGCTGCCGATCTTTACAAGGCACTTCGCGAGCTATTTTACATTATATATGTACTACATTAGACAATTTTATTGTTCTGTGTGTTTTACGATGCAGCTGCTCTTGTATCGAGTGAGTGTATTTTTCTGCCCTCCCTGCCTGGACACCAATGAGGGTCTGCAGTATTGTGGAAAGAAATAAATAAAAAGTTTGGCGGTCCCGCCTTTGACACAACGTGGCCTAAAGCTGTTGGCTCACGAGCAGCAAAGCAACACTTTGTTAAGTTAAGAAGCACGTTTTAAGGAGGTTAAGACGTACTTCAGCCGGGACAGATCAGTATCAAAGTCGCGCGGCAAGATCACGACATCGTTCAGGTAACAGAGGCACGACTTCCACTTCAGGCCGCGTAGAAGGATGTCCGTCACGAGCGAGCCGGAGCATTACAGAGCACGAGGGGCATGATGTTAAATTCAGGCAGGCCGTCGGGGGTTAACACATGGAGTTTTAGGGTGATCTTTCGCTGCCGGGACCTGCCAGCGTAAGTAGAGAGCAGAGAAGAGTTGCGTCCCTTGTAGGCAGTCCAGAGCTTCATCAGTTCGGGGAGAGGGTAAACATCTTTTCGTGATATTTTATTCAAACGGCGGCAATCAACGCAGAAACGGATAGAGTCATATTTTCCTTCAGGAGTGCCACGAGTGAGGCCCCTGGACTGTGAGATGCCTGATCATGCCGCTCTGGAGCATGGCGTCAACGTGTTCTTGAATAACTTGGCGCTCAGTGGCGGAGACAAGATATGGGCGCTGACGCAGAGGGGCATGACCAACATTGTCATTGTGATGGGCGACAGTCGACGTGCGGGTCAAAGCAGGTTGGCGCGAATCGAAGGCGGAACGAAATTGATAAAGCAGCGCGTGAAGTTGAGTGCGTTCCTGTGCAAAAAGAGAGGCGTCGATGGAGGGAAGGAAAACATCTGTAGGCGAAGCATCGAGTGCAGGAATCGGCGGGCTGAGGGCAGCTGCGTCGAGGGACGGCGAATTATCATTCTGATCACGATAAAGAATTAAATCGATGAGCTGGACGCTACCACGGCGCTCACCGCGACGCACAGCGGAAGAATATGCAAACAGATTCGTGCAAAACAACGCAGTAAAGCCAGCTGACAGGATGAGTACGGCGTAATGTGAGTACATGAGGCGCATAAAGAGGGGCGATGGCGTAAATGTACGTTGCCGTCCGGAGCAAGGTCCGAAGCGATGGACACAAGAGCAGAAGAGCATGCAGGCGGGTCAGTGTCTTCGGTAACGACGGCTTTGGTAGAACGGGCATCGGTCGACGAGGAACCGCTGAGCGCAAAAAACTCTAGTTGAGCACGAGCACAATCGATGACTGCGTTATGGCGCGACAGGAAGTCCCAGCCAAAGATGAAGTCTTGAGAACAGGTTGGCAAAATGGCGAATTCAATTATGCCGAAAATGCCCTAAATAAGGACACGAGCCGTGCACGTCGCTAACGGCGCAATAGTCTTCGCGCTTGCGGTGCGTAGCGAGAAACCAGAAAGTGGGGTCGTCACTTTGCGCAAGGAAAGACAAAAGCTTGCATCCATGCCAGAAACAGCAGCGCTGATGTCGACAAGTGCTGAAACAAACACCCTCTACAGACACTGCGATCAGATTTGCGGAGGATAAACGAGGCCTTTGACATTTCGCTGGTGGCGCAGTTCTCCCCTCGGGAACTGCGGCATCTACGGATCTTGCGAAAGTTCCGAGCGTCGTATTATGGGAGAGAGGGAGCGGCGACGCGGAGGTAAGCGCCGGGTGCAGAAGACGGTATGATCCGGTGAAAGAGGGCGACTCTGTGGCGGCTCGGCTGACGTTTAGTACTCACTTGGAGGAGGCTAGTAACCGCGGCAGCTCGGAATACTGGCACACGACGACGTCAAAGCCGGGCCACGTGACCAGGCAATCCGCAAGAGTAACAGACAGGCCGACTGTCACCAGCACCTCAGGGGTTGCCGAATTGTCGAAGCGGTCGGCAAAAAGGCGTCAGACCGGAGACACAGACGCTGGAGGCGGAGCGCAGGTTGGGCGGTAGTTAGATGACCTGGGCATCTGAAACAGCACCATCTGAAATGAGTCATCCTCGATGCCTTTCAGAATATGCTTGATCTAGTCAACCTCGGCCATCTCGGCGTTGAGGCGCGAGCACAGGTTGACCGCATCTTCAGTGTAGCCTGTGAAGGTCTCAACCAATTCCTGGGAACGCTTGCTTAAGCAGTGTTCGGTGCGTAGCTTTCGAAAAGCAGGACGTCCGAACACTTCGGTGAGGTTCGCCTTGAATGTGGTCCACGTGGAGAAGTCTGCTTCGTGGTTTCGAAACCACAGGCTGGCAATGCCGGTCAAATAAACGATAGCGTTGTTCAACTTGGTAGCATCGTCCCACATGTCACATCTGCTCACCAGCTCGTATGATGTGAGCCAGACTTCAGCATCATGATTGTCAGTCCCGCTGTCTGTACACGGAGGGCTGCTGAGCCCACCTGCACGGCTTGGTGGTTGGCGTCTTCGGACATACCGGGGATCGGTAGCGTGCTGCTGTGGAGTTCCAGTGCGGTGAAAGTATGGGAAGCCTAACCTCCACCGAATGTAACGGGTGCTAAGATCAGCGCTTAATAGGCGGAGAAACTGCGGCGGCGAAGCGCAGTCCCTGGTCTGTCAGGGTCAGCATGTTCTCACTCTGAGCGCTATGTTGTTAGCCTTTCAAAAGATGGCACATGCCCACACTGGGGGATCGGCCAAGAGTCGGAAGGCAGAGGTGCTTACCTGTACATAATAAAGGCAAAAGAAAAGCACGCGGAAGAGCAACACCGGTGGATTCTACCTCAAGTATGATGCATGCATGGACTGAAAAGGGATAAGGCAGTTCGGCAAAGCTAATGCCCTACTTCTTCACAGTATTTAGTTTCAGTTCCATCGCACTCTACTTGAATCACACGAACTTTATTTTTTATGGCTACACTACTGCATGGGCTGGACGTGATAGTTTAAAATCAGTTTAGCTCCCCTTGTACTCCCTGTGGAGCAGAAGACCTGACAAGGCAAAGAGCTTAGCTCCCTAATGCTTCTGAACAGAAAGGATTTATGTTTGTTGTCTTAGCCGCTTTAACTGCAGCCTTCGCGCTTAATGTGGTCAGCAGTTCCAACCAACCTAGCCGTTCACCTTGCTGATTCTGCAAGACTAGAATGCAGCGATGAACATCGTGCTCTAAAAGAGTGCACTGAATTAAGCAGTTCGCTACACTGCCGCCTTGATGTCGGGCATGTTTTATGCGTTATGGCAATGACTGCAGTATTGAGATCACTCTCTTTGTCGGCGGCATTTCGTAACACACTGAGATGCGTGTGTGGTTAATTAGACGCAGTCAGCCGTATACTGCGTTAACATCCAGTGGTATAATCGCTTTGGGACATGATTATTGCGAATGCCTTGAAACTTTCGCCTTATGCCCAGAGCTGAGCTCGCAAAAAATGAGGCAAGATTTCTCAGCTTTAAAACGGTCATGGAAAAAACCCAGAATCAAATAAAACCGCACCACTTCCGGGATAATACTCTGAAAGCCGTTCGCTCCTCTGGTTGTTTATAGAAAGGAACTGCCTCTGGAGTGGATTATTTTAATACTTCCGCGTCTGTTGCGGACGATAATAATTGCAATGTTACACAACTTATGAAAGCAAACATTTGAAAATATTCGAAAAGGCGCTCTACTGCCCACTGCATACCATTTTCAAATACTAGCGGGAACGCCTATACAGCCGCAGCCAGTTTTCAAGGTCCTTCATGACCCCCCCCCCCCTACACCCCCCCCCCCCCCCTTGAAAAAAAAATCAGTGGCCTGTACAATAAAATTTTACCGAGCACAGGTGTGTTCTAAGAATGAGATTGCACCACCCACGCTATCACGCCGGTTTTTTCGCCCAGCTAGCTTACACACATTCAACAAAAGGTGTGTTTAAAAATAAAATGCGTCAAATCCCATTATTTTGAGTTCCGTAACGTGTCAATAATGCGGTGATAATGTCCACTGACCTGCACTTAGTACCCATTTCACCGACTAATTTGGCACGAAACTGGCTGTCCGCATTGCACGACCCAACACTACGAGTTATTCTCAAAATTACTCCTAACGAAAGGGGTCCTTTTAGATATCAGACAGCAGCTATTGGCAAACGCTCCTCGGTGCCTTCCTGAGTGGAATAACTGGAGAGCAAAGGTGACTTACCCGCGTTTAAGCCGGCGTCTCCGGGCATATAAAAAAAAGCAACACGCGCACCCGAGTCGGGGACCATGTGTTTGGGGCGTGGACTCCAGTCACGTGGTTCCAAACTGTTCCCAACGTAGCTGTCACGTGACCAAGCCCTTCCGCGAGGTCTATTTTTGAAAACGAGCCGAGTCTCGGGTTTGCGAGAGGCGGCGAGGCGCGGGCGAACCAGGCTGCGTTCCTGGCGGCCGCACCGCCGACTCGGCAAGTCGCGTCGAAAAGGGGAAGTCAGCGAGGAAGCGCAGAGTATTTCTAGACTCCGGCCAGAGTCCGTCCTCGACCCCATTCCGGGTCGCGACGAACCCTTCGCAAGCGCTGCCATTGTACTATGCGGCTGAGGGACACAATGAGTGGGCCTTTGCGTCAGCCGCAGATGAGGCCGTCAGGGGGTGGACAGCTTGAAGGGCTTACTGCGTTTAGTGCAGGAGCACATAGCAAAAGAGAAGTTATCAAGCAATTCGTTTTTTAATCATTTCCACGTCTTTTGCTCAGATACGACCAGAATTGTGTTACTGATTTCGCTTTATCGTGGCCCTGGAACAACTGTATTTGCCATGTATAATTGCCATTTGTATTTGTCAGCTGTATTTGCATAACTCTTATGCCCCTGCTGCTTGGGTCGCAAGGCCTGCAGTATTGAATAAATTGATAATAAATAAAAATGTTCCCAACTGAGGTCACGCGCTGAAGCTAGGGGGCAACAGGCGATAGGAATGGATTTGTTTACAGAGCATTCGGCTCATGAATGGCTCTCGCTGAGAAGAGGCAGTGCATGTCTACTGCCTCTCTTGTAGGTTGTACGTTGGCATTTTTCTGGGTGCGCCCTCTTTGGCAACGCGGTATTTTGACTTAGAAGTGCATAGGCTAACGTCGATAGTAGTAATGGAAGAATACATGACGTCTTCACTTTTGAGTGAGGTGATATTCGTGGAACTGTAGACGAAAAGGTGACTTCCGTCATGCGCGAGCACTTTCAAAAGTGACAGCAGCGGCGCTTGAGTGCTGATCAAATAATGCACTACTTCAAGAATGATCACGTGGCACTAAATACGCGCACTTGATGAGCAGCGAACTTATATATTTAAACCAAATATACCAGGCATAATTCAGTCATAGTAGTTGGTTTTCTTGATGACACATTGCGTTTCCTACGAGGCATTGCATACAAAGTAGGCATCTGGGCCTGCCACGTAAACGCTTTTTCAAGGCAATGTGTCTTCCACCCACGTGGTTCACGTCGAAGAATAGAACGACAAAAACCGAAACCCGAGTCCCCCATCGCGGATCTTTGAAAATCTTATTTGGCCTTGCGATATAAACTACTGCACAGCCGCCAGTATTATTTCCTCCGGCGCACAGAGGACGGTCGCCGTTCACTCAGCGGAAGCGGAGGTCTGTCTACGTATTCTTCGGCACGCTCAACAACGTCCTCCGGCGCGAGGGCTTCGGGGTAGCTACGTCTGCTGCGGTCCGCTGAGTCGGCCCGGTTGTTCGGCATAGCGGCCAGGACCCAGGAGCTAGTTGTTCGGGAAGCGTTTCTGGCTGCCGCCGCCGCCGGTGTCGCAACGGCCGCCGCCGGTAGTGGCTGTCTCCTCCCCGCGGCGTCTAGTTCCGCCGAGACCCGGCGCGCTTCGAGCAGCGCCCCGGTGATGAAGAGGAAGCAGAACAGCGTCATGCCGATGGCGCCGCGCCGGTTGAACGATGGCACCATCCCTTCTAAGTCTTCTGAGAGGAGGAAGAACGTCCACTCGCCGAGCATGGCTTCCAGTCCTGCACTTCTTCTTCCTCCTGTCGGTGCTTGCATTCGCCCACAGCTCGGCCATGGCCAATGGTGTGTCCTGGGTTTCAGATTCGTTCTACTTGGATTGGATTCGGCCTTGTCTATGGCATCTGTACTGTGTATTGTCATGTGATCGTTCCATATAAAACCCCATCCCGCCATTAATAAAATGTCATTCGTCATGTTTTGCTGAGTCTCGACTCACTTGTTGCGGCCGTCCAGGCCGACACCACCTTCTGGCTCCCCGTCGGGGAATCGAACCCCGGTAATGGCGGGGTGGGTTTTTATATGGAACGATCACTTGACAATCTAATGTGCAGACAAGGCCGAATCCAATCCAAGTAGAACGAAACTGAAACTGAAACCCAGGACACAACAGCCAAGGATGCAGAAGAGGGTGAATAGAAACGGTGTCAGCATTTAGGTATGAAACTCCGCACAATCGCCCAGCGAGTGCTGTACGAATGAATGAAACAGCTGAGAACGGTCAAGAAAGGAGAAGAAAGGACGACAGACAGAGGAAAAGAACTGCACTTGAGTTTTGAGGTAATTTAACTTTTTAACATTTATTCATGCCAATTTCAACTTATCAATCGGCCAGAAAATATTACTGCTACTTACGAAACCGTATACACATAATCAGCACTCATCCTACAATCAGCTTCAACCTGCTTCAACCAGCTTCTCATAAACAGTGCGAAAGAAGCAGTAGCTAAACTGAGCTGATAACTTAAATACTTCATTTTTGTTACCGCCCTACGCATGGACAAAAGCCGGTGTGCTCTATATTCTGGCCCGTATAATACCTCAAGGCCTCTTGTACACTCCGAGTTAGGGCTAGTACCTGCAGGGTGCCTCGAAGGCAGCGTCTCCGTGCCCTGCGACATTGTAGCACGGAATCCTAAAGAGGTATATGCATACAGTGATGATGGATGCAGGGCGAGTTTAAGGACCGACGACACATTTTTTTTTCGCTGAGGCCTCTAATGCTGTCGCATAGAAAATATCCAGGCAACCCCGGCAAATGTATATGCCAGGAGGGACATCACCAGGCCGGAAGTTACGTCCGCGTCGCCACCTCGAGACGTCTTGGGGGAAAGCTCTAACTACTTTCCAGATTAAGAGAAGGGATGTGTGGTTGTGTACAGACAGACGCGTAGAGGTCCGTAGATAGGACCATGCACGAATGACACAAAACTAAATGTAAATGCATCAACATCATCTGCCTGACTACGCCAACTGCAGGCCAAAGGCGTCTCCCAAGTATCTCCAATTTACCCTGTCCTTCGCCAGCTGCGGCCAACGTATTTCCGAAAATTTGTTAATCTCATCCGCCCACCTAACTTTCTGCCGCCCTCTGCTACTCTTTCCTCCTCTTGGGATCCACTCCGTTCCTTGTTTTCTTGTCTTCGCATTACATGCCCTGCCCAAGCCAATTTCTACCTCTTGGCTTCAACTAGGATGTCATTAACCAGTGTATGTTCCCTCACCAACTCTGCCCGCTTCCGGTCTCTTAACGTTACAGCTATTAATTTCTTTCCATAGCTGGCTGCGTTGTCCTTAGCTTAAGCTATTTATGCGTCACTGTGAATTTTCGTTTTACCTGCGTGTGAAATGCAAGCGCCCGCTGAGTGACTACGCTGAAGAAACGAGTTATTACTATATATGGTTTCGTTCAGCACATTGACTCTGATTTGAAGACGACCCTGAAAGAAGATTCTTTCGCGTGCTTGTCCGCTCGTGGTCGATGCGCTTGAGCCAGGACTGTGAGGGAAGACCGTGCCTGACGTGTTCTTGCTGACGTGTTCTTGCTGGTGCTTGGCTTCGAGCTCAACTGTGGTGTCCTGGTGGTGCCTACGTGGTCATCTCTGGTGAGGCCGTTCTGTGTGGGGGATTTGGCCAGGTCTCAGGTTAGGTCTGTAGGCCAGGTTAATGTGCATTTGAGGGTGCGTTTGGCTTAGGTATGTCGCTGACCTCCCCGGGTGGAGGGACGGCAACCTGGTTTGCCAGCTTGCCCACCCAAAGCTTGCCGCTAGAAAATTTTCGTAAAAATGGAATTGACATCATCCCTGTGGCTTTCGTGCCGATCGGTGAGGGAACGATCAAGATGAAAAGCCCCAAGGTCCTTCAGCAGGAGCTAAGATCTCTCACTACCCACTACCTCCAGATCTCTGAGGTGCGACCGTTCGGCCGGAGAGGCATTGTTTGCAGGTCCGCTGACATTGATTGTGTCACAGACCTGCTCCAGTGCAAAATATTTCAGTCCTTAGCGGTTAAAGCCTTCATCCCGGAACAGCTCGCATGTTCCAAAGGTATTGTTCGTGGCGTGGACCCAGCATCTTCCCCGCAGGATATACTGAAGGAGTTTCAGGATGCAGGTGTGGGGGTTCTTTCTGTCTACCGGTGCAGTAGAGAATTCAATGGTGTCCGTGTTGCGACAGAGTCAGTTATCACTACGTTTGCTGGTTCCTCCTGTCCTTCTGAACTCAAGGTTTGGCCGATAGTGTATCGTGTGGACCCTCTGCAGCCCCGTCCTCTTCAGTGCAACAACTGTTGGCGTTTCGGTCACAGTGGTAAAGCGTGTAAGTCGGCGACCCGCTGCCGGGTTTGTGGAGAAGGGCATTCAGATGACAGCTGCGCCTCTGATCAGCCCCAGTGTTGCCTATGCAAGGGCAACCACTCAGCTGATGATGTCAACTGCTCGAAACGAGCCGACGAACAAAGCCTGCTCGATATCATCCAAGCGAAACGATGTTCGAGAGCAGATGCTTATGCACTTCTGGATCGGAGGGGTAATACATATGCCAGCCGTGCGCGAAGCTCTGTTGCTGATATACCGTCAAGTTTGACTACTTCAATTGTGTCCTCAGTAGAACAGGCTCTTTCTGTGGTGGTCGAGCGAATGCTGGGCAGTTTCACCGAGGCTCTATCTCAACTTGTTGCTGGCCAATCTCTGCCTACTGAATCACATGTTTCGGCGGCTACGCCGGCATCACTCACGAGTGCTGCTAGTAAGAGTCCTTCCATGTCGCCTCCTACCGTGCCCCAAGTACCGCCTGCCAACAGCGCTCCTGACAGTGTCGCTCACGTAGATCCTTGTAGTATGGACGTTGAAATGCTCACCACTTCCCAGAAGCGTCGAGCTTCTTCCTCACCCTCGAAGTCAGCTGTTCCGCAAGTCAAAGCAAAGAAAGGACCCCCCAAATTAATTCCCCAGACTGATGTGCTGAAGGAGGCTGTTGATGCCTCTTTAACCAGTCGATAATCATGGCGGGTCTAAAAGTTATGCAGTGGAATTGTCGCTCCGTACTTTCTTCTTTACCGGATCTTGAATTACTTCTTCATAAACATAATCCAGATATTGTGATTTTACAAGAAACGTGGCTCTCACCACTTAAATCATTCACATTTAAAAAATTTCGTGTTTTCAGGGTAGATCGCGTTAATGGCAGGGGTGGTGGGTTAATAACTATGATCTCTACGAAAATATGTCACCGGGCATCAATCTCGCAGACAGTTATGCGCCCTGACTGTGAGTTGTTGGCGGTTGAAATCTCCCTTCCACAGTGCGCCAAAGTCACTATTGCTAACGTCTACTTCCCAATCGGTGTTCACAGGACAGACTGTTTGGACACCTTACTGAGCGGCGCAAACAGCACAGTCATCGCAGGAGATTTTAATTCGCACCACAGTGCCTGGGATAGTCGCTCTGACTCCTGCGGCCAGCTTCTGTGGTCCTGGATGTCAATGAATGCAGTGCGCTGCTGTAATTCCGGAGCAGTAACCTTTATGCGTGGAGGATCCCGTTCAATCATAGATTTAACATTAGCATCTCGTGGGGTTGGCGTATCTGCATGGTCAACTGAAGAATCAGGTACATCTAGTGACCACTTTCCAATAACCTTTTCTATTATATCCTCGCCTATCAGAAAAGGTGGTGCAACCATGAAATTTCTAAACCACATTATGTACAAAAAATTGATATCTGCCTCACTCCCCTCCATAGTTAGCTCAGGTCGAGCACAAAGAGCTCAGCGGACAATTACCTTTCTGCAAGATGCTGCTGAGAGTTCTGTATTCTCGGTGTGCACTACTGCTCCTGCCAGACAGCCGTCTCCTTGGTGGACGGAGGAGTGTGAGAAAGCTTATCGTCGTAGAAAAGCAGCCTGGAAAAGCCTTTCCTATAATCAGAGCCCAGCTAATTGGATAAATTATAAGTTCTTCTCTGCATGTTTCAAACGAACTGTTAAAAAGGCAAAGGAGGATTATAATCAAAATTTAAACACGTATCTCTCAAAACCCCAGAATAAGAAGGCTCTCTATAGATTCATGGCGCAGAATAACAGCTCTTCGGCCTCCAATCGCATAAGGTCAATGGTAATGTCTCCGCAGGAGGCTAAGCAAAACCTTGAACGCATCGCGCAGGGGCTGGCCTTACGTTTCCAGGTACAGAAAGCAGAACCTTTGCACACTCTCACCCCCAGCTCGGACTATCCTGAGGTCTACGTGTCGGAGCTCCTGCAAATTGTTTCCTCGATGCACTCTGCTGCTCCGGGATCTGACGGGATTACTGTGGGCATGTTAAAGATTTTAGCGCACGACTTTCCAACTCACCTTCTAGATATTGTAAATGCGTCATTGGAAACCTCTTGGATTCCTCACAGTTGGAAAATTGCGAAAATAATTTTACTTTTAAAAAATTCAGACAATGGATTTCAATTAGACAATATTCGGCCGATTGCTTTAACCTCAAATTTAGTAAAGCTAATAGAAAGAGTAGTACACAGTCGCCTCACAAAGCATGTTCATCATATTAACGGCCTCAGCCCCGCACAGATTGGCTTTCGTCGCGGTTGTTCCATATGGTCCGCGCATGTGGATCTCGAGAGCCGAATACGACTCTCAATGCGCCAGAGAGAAGTTTCGGCCTTGGTGACGCTTGACGTTGCGAAGGCCTATGACAGCGTGGAGCACACAGTCCTCATTAACAAGCTTGCTCAACTACAACCACCGCATTACCTCTACGCCTGGATTTGTGAATTTCTAAAAGATAGATTTTTCTTCTGTACAGACGGATCTTTTTGTTCTAATACCTATGGTCAATCAAGAGGTGTGCCGCAAGGCTCTGTTCTTTCTCCGCTGCTTTTCAACATATTAGTTCGGGACATCCCCATTCATCCTAACGTTACAGTTTATGTATACGCAGATGATATAGCTTTTTTCGCATCAGCAAATGATATTCATGTGCTCTACGGGTATTTGCAGGCATATCTGAATGCTCTTGAAGTCTGGTTGGACCAAATCAATTTATCACTTAATGTCAGCAAATGCGGCGTGCTGGTATTTCCACCCGACGCTCCTATGTACATCTCGCTAGCCTACCGCTCAACTCCAATTCCGCAGGTGGAATCGGTTAAATACCTAGGTGTTACTTATGACCAAAATTTGGACTGGCGACACCATATTAAGAATAATGTTATTAAAGGGGAACGTGCACTGGGCCGTTTGACCCGAGTTGGCAATAAAAAGTTTGGCATGCGTCGTGACACGCTACTGTTGCTCTATAAGGCTTATATGAGACCGATTCTGGAATTTGGTTGCCCCTTGTTCTCTGGTAGCGCGAACTACAAGCTGCAGCCATTAGCCTTACTGGAAAGACGTGCCCTACGGCTATGCCTCGGGCTCCCAAAATCAGCTTCCAACGCTGTCCTTTATCTGGAAGCGCGTATCCCCAACCTCTATTCCCGCTTCCAACTTCTAACAGTGCGTACTTTCCTCAAGTCTTTTGACCCGGCCCCAGGCGTTAGTATTCCAATTTTTGTATCCCAACCACACCTTTTTTTGACTAATCACTGGCCACGTTATCAGCTTCCGCAAGTTAGGTTCACGCAGAATCTGTTAGCTCCGCTTCAGGTTGATCTGATCTCCTTGCAACGAGTTGCTGACACGAAGGCTGATCCCGTCTTCTATTACGACTTTATTTTCCCGTCCCATGCGAAGCATATGCCCGCACATACCCTAAATGGTCTTCTTTCTGAACACCTACAGAATTTTCCACATCATACTGTTCTCTCCACTGATGCCTCCGGCAGCTGTGAGAAGGCGGCGATTGGCATATATTCGCAGGATCTAGATTGGAGCTACTCCGTTCGTATCCCTGATTATACTCCTATATTCTTCGCAGAGTTTTTGGCCATTGGTTTGGCTCTTCTCAAAATTCCCAGACATGTCGCACGGGTTCTTATTCTCACAGACTGCCTTTCAGTTATTGTCTCTCTCCAAAATTCGGAAAAATCTTTCTTGACTCGTTCACTTAGGTTTTTTGTTCCGAGCACAGTGCGCGAGATCCGTTTGGCCTGGGTACCTGGGCATTCAGGCGTCTATTTTAACGAGGTGGCTGATTTATTGGCAAGGTCAGCTCTCAGCGCACCTGTAATATATCCCGTCCCTCACCTCATTCTGTTAGCAGCTTCACGTTTCCAGCGGTTCCAACATATTTCAGCCACTTTGAGTGATCCGTTGCTGAATACCGTGGACTTTCAACACCTAAAGTACCCATGGAATATCCGGTGGTGTAAGTCAAGGCTTTGTGAAGTGTCCATGACGCTCCTGCGATGTAGAATCCCTCACTTAAACTTGTACTTATGCAGGTGCGGGTTCGCTGCGACAAACCTTTGTGTATCATGTGGGCAAGTTGAATCAATCGATCATTTTCTCCTCTCTTGCCGGCGGTTCGCGGTTCAGAGAAAGCAATATCTGGAGGTTCCTCTTTCGAGACTAGGACTGCCTCTGTCTCTTACAGTTCTTCTATCGTTCGGTGCGAGTGCCAAGGGATTCCCGTTAAGCAGTGTATGCGGCTACCTTCACGATTACATAAGTGCAACTAATCGATTATCCTGTTAGCTCTACACAAAATTCTTTCGCATGTCCAAAAAAGGCTAGATTGATTCTATTCCGGATGACTCATACCTCTTGAATTCATTTTATTTTTCCCAATTTTTTTTTTATCTTGATTCAGTCTTCTGACGTTTCCTTCCCCGCGCAAATGCTTCATTGGCATTCTACCCTATACCTTGGCCAATCCCCCCACGTGGGTATGTGCCATATTACTTGAGGAGAAGAAGAAGAAGAAGAAGGACTGTTTCACGAGCTCTGCCGCACCCGCAACAGCGCGTCCGCATTTGCTTCCCCGAGCCCCGCATCGAGCAGCCTTCGAGGACCAGGGCTTGCAGGATGTCTTCGTTGCAGAAGCTGAGCTCCAGCTCCATCAAGAAGGGCATCGAGTCCAAGGAGGCACCTTCGACTACCGGCACTAACCGCAGCCTGCTCAACCCCTTGAGGATTGGCTGCCTGCTCTTGGTACTCAGCGCACTGTCCGTGGCGTTGTATCTGGTGACGATGCCGCCTCGGCCCGAGCAGGTGGGTGATGAACAAGATTGCTTCGGGACAGCCCGATATATGCGTGGAAGGTGCCTTGGATTCATTTGACAGCTGAGACGCGAATTGTTACGAGAGGGGTGTTTATATGGAACGGGGCGCCTGACGAGTGCCGGGTCTAGGTTTGCACGAGGCGTACTGCTTTCTCATTGGGGGATACATTATCTTTGCAAGAGCCGCGTTCGTTATCTGCGGGAGAAGCGCTAGGAAGAGGCTGCAAGAAAGCATGCCCTTATGCTTCCGCTGTTGGACGGACGCTAAGAGGCTTGATTGTTTCATACGATTTTTTTTAGTGGCAAGACCCTTTCTGAAAGCAACCACAGCGGTGCCTTAGTGGCTATGGCGTACAGATGCTCAGGCCAAAAACGAGGGATCGAATTGCGCCGAAGCGGCGGCCGCATTTCTGTGGAAGCGAAATGCAAAAACTGCCGCGAGCTCTATTGTCAGTGCGCTGACTTGAGGCAATTTACAAAATAATCCACCGTGCTCTATACTACGGCGTCTCTCTTCAGCCTTGTGTAGCCTCAGGATGTGAAATAAACCCCTCACAGTATGCCATACTTTTTTCAAAGTCACCAGCTTCTGGTCAGCTCTGTAATTTTTCAGTCTCCGAGCACGGCGCGACGAGAAATGACTCCTGATGTCGTTTGTCATGACAACAAACCACGGAGGCTGATCTGAGCATAAGTGTGCCGGGCTTAGTTCTGACTGTTCTTCGGCGCCCAAGTCGGTTAAGCAGGCGCATGGATCGTGTAATTGGTGTGTAAGGATCCAGCGCAACACTGCTGCTGAAGAAGACGCACAGGGTCGCGCACGGGGAAGAGGAGAAGCGGAAGTGGAACGTGACGTAGAGGGAGTGCCAGATAGAGAACAGGAAGAACGCGGTCCTAATTAACCTAACCTAACGGACGTGTACCATACCTGCTGGCCCACCCGAGCTCCTAGGCTTGGGCCTCAGCCGCAGACGTCCGGGCTGCCAGACCTGGACAGCCCGTCGTCGACAGCCCGAGCCACCAGATTCAGGTGCCGCTGTTCCCTTCCTGCGTTTCCCGTGTCCGGCAGCCTCTGAACACGGGCCGCTTCCATCTCCACCGCTGCTTCCTCGGGCTACCTGACCTGGGGGCCGCGTCAATGAGCTGTGGCGTGGACACTTCCGTCCACCCTACGTCTCCATCAGGGCACCGACCGGAGCCCGCAGACTGCACCGACGCCCCGCCACACCTCCTCGCCCGACGCACCACCTACCAGGCTCATCTTTGGAACGCTCAAACTTGAGCGGACCTTTGCTTTTTTCTTAAGCTCTCTCTCTCTCCTTTACCCTTCACCGTTCTTCAAAAAGCTCCGCACTGCAGGTCAGCTCACTGAATCGGCTAGAACGACCTATATCAATGTGCTTGATTTAAGGGCGAGGCTGGAGGAAACCTTGCGACTCACGCATGACAACTTGGCGAAGGCACAGAAGTCGCAAAAACTGTAATATGGCAGGCGTACCACTCGCAGGCAGTTGCGCGTCGGAGATCGTGCACTGGTTTTTTTGCCTCCGTCGCAAAACAAATTGCTTATGCATTGGAAAGGCCCTTATATTATGACCGGCAAGAAGAATGACGTAAATTATTGGTTCGAGGTCGGCCATACGAAGAAGCTGTTTTATATCAATATGTTAAGGTATGAAGAGCGCCAGCCTGTAACGGCTCTCCAAGCGCCATTTGTTGTCGTGGAATAGGTTGAGTCTATACCGACCGAAAGTCTATACCGACCTTCACCGCGAAGCCGGGTCTCGGCGTGGAAGCCATCAAGAGGTCCAATGTATTAAAAAGTTCCCAGAGGGTCCAACTTGACCGCTGTTGCATTCGTACAGCTACATGTTCTCGGAAGTTCCGGACCGCGGCAACCTTCGTCAATGCCGCTGAGACCTGACGACAAAGGAATTCATCAACACACCTCAGTACTCACCTCATTCTCCTCACGGACGTTTCTGGCGCTAGTCTGGTGCCGTATCTTGTGGTAGTCGACAGCTCCTTCCCCGTGAGACGCGCTACTTAGCTGTAGAGCTGGAGTGTCTTGTACTTGTGTGGCTGTGGAAAATTTCCACACCTTCCTTTATGGTCGCTCGTCTACTGTTCAAACTGACCATCAGCCCTTCCAATACTTGTCTCAGGCGAAGCACCTTAACAACTGTGTGTTGCGATGGAGCCTTGTACTGCAAGAGTATGCATTCCACATTGAAAATATCAAAGGGTGCTCAAATGTCGGTGCCGATTATTTTAGCCGGCCGTGAATTTCTGGTGTGCCCATGCTGTAAACATCGCACATAGTTGTCAATGGATTTATGTTACGTCAGTGTCTTCCTGTGTTTTTCCCTGCTCTGTGATTCTCTCTCGTATGTTCAATGCTTTACTGGTGCGAATTGGGACTGCGAGAAGCAGTGGTCCCATACATGGTGCGTGTGTATGTTGTAGTGCGTTCATCACTGTGTCCAGCGACTCCTCGTCGCGTCTTCAGCTTCTATCTTGTGTGCTGCTGCCCATTGTCGAATTTTTTTTCTGGTGGAGAAACCTGGGGTATCATAACGTTCACTGACATCGCGCAGTACACGGGCCTCTAGAATTTCGCCTCCATCGAAATTATCGAACCCGCGTCTTTCGGGTCAGCAGCCGAGCGCCATAACGACTGAGCAACCGCGCGGCGGTAGTGCTAAACCGGAAAGTAAATATCTATAACGACTGAAAAAATTGTTCGAGGCCAAAAAGTGCTTACAAATGAATAAAGAACTAGCTTGCACCCGCGGCCGTGTCTACGGCTTCAGTAACGCCGGTATACCTGTAATCTGCCCATCTGGTGCTGGTCTGGGATGGCTGCTGCCCTTCGGGCTTATTAACTATATTCATAAAATACGAACCATGAGCGTTGGATTGATCGTAGTACATATATCTTGTGCTCTGTATATTTGCAAGCAAGCCGCCGTGGTGGCTCAGTGGTTAAGGCGTTCGTCTACTGAGCCGGAGTACCCGGGCTCGAACCCGGCCGCGGCGGCTGCGTTTCGATGAGAGGTGAAACGCAAAAGTCGCGCGTGCACTCAGCGATGTCAGTGCACGCTCAACATCCCAAGGTGGTCCGTAAGCAAATTAGTCCGTAAGCCTCCACTACGGCAACTCTTCCTTTCTTCTTTCACTCCTTCCTTTATCCCTTCTCTTGCGACACGGTTCGTGTGTGTCCACCGTGATATGTGAGACAGTTACTGCGCCATTTCCTTTCATCAAAACCAATTTTCATACTTAAATTCCAGAGGCCCGTGTACTGTGCGACGTCAGTGCCCGTTAACGAACCCCGGGTGGCCAAAATTTCTGGTATCCTTCACTACGGCATCCCTCATAGCCTGAGTCGTTTTGGGACGTTATACCCCATAAACCATACACCGCACATTTTTCAAAGCAATTTAAGATTTCAACAAACTATGTGAAGGAAGCCAACGGTCACTGAATCCAAGAAGAGCACAAGGAAATGTTTTTCTTTCATTTGTGCTGTTAGTCAATGGGAAATGAGTTTTGTATTTGCTTTGTGGCTAAAAGACAATTTAGTTAAAAAGCATTATGGACAACCACATGCCGCCTGTGTGATCTGAATGCAAGAATTTCGAATTTCGCTTCCGATGCTCTACCAACTGAGCTACGGCGGCGGCTGTCAGATGTTCACTTTCTAGGATATATATGTTGCATGTAACTTAACCTTGAGAGTTTTCACTATAGCGGCGGACGTAGTACGCCCTGAACTACCGCGAGTGTGACGTGGAACATGATCGAACGGTGAGAGCGGGAGCTGTGCGAGAACTCTCTTATGCCACCTATGACGTCAAAACCGCCATAAAGGTACAGAGCAGAGAAGGGTAGGGAAATGAGGGGCTCGTTTTTCCGGTCGCAGGAGCCTGCCGTGGTGACTGTGGTCGACGACGAGGACGAAGCGGCCAGCCAGGTGAGCGTGAAGGCACGCATCCTGCAGCCCACCGAGCGCGTCCAGACGAAGACTGCCGTGCGTGCTTCCACCACCGAAGCTACGACGGTGGACTACAGTGATTCGGACGCGCCCGACAACGTCACTGGCCAGATGGACTCTCCGCAGGTTTTACCTTCTTATGAGGTGGGAAGCTGTTCACCGCCTTCTTTTAGAAGCGACTCGTACACGCTTTTACTATTGCATGGCTTCTTCGTAAGCGCCTTGTAGCTGTGGTCGGCGACTATCAGCCTAGTTGACAGGACCTTCTATCATAATTCTATTCTTCTATCATAATTCTTCTAATTCTTCTATCATTCGGATTATAAAACAAGCCAAGGCAAGCAAAACAACAAACAAAGAGACGACAAACTGATTGTATTGAATACTACATGGCTGGGGGGGGGGGGGGGGCTTTTAAACATCTCCTTCAGTGCATCCTGTAACTGAGCCAAAATGAAATAACATGTTCTTTGTCTATAAACCTCAATATCTCGAAATGAATTTTTTTGTTAAATTTGCCCGTTTATTATAAAACCCAGGGAAGACAGAACGTTAATGTTTTTTTTCCTGCATAACCTAAACAGGAGCGCGGAAATATTGATGTAGGATTATTGCGATACACTTGTTATTTTAGTTTTGAGAAACTATTTTGTTGTCAAAAAAGCAGCAAATAAGTGATACTTTCGGAAAAAAAATTAAAAAGAAATTCCTGTTGGTTTATCTCTGGGCAAGAATCTGGATCTCCGTGGCTACGTTAGTGGGCGAGCGACTGGCGGTTTCCACAGATAGCCATACTGACACACACACATTAGTAGGCATTTTTTAAAGCGAAAGCTTTAGTGGCCGCGAACTTGCGATTTCGCTGTGGCGGTGCTCCGAGGAGGCACATGACGTCACAACGCGCGCTCGCCGCGGATATTTCTCTCTCGCTTCCTAGTCACTACTGCGCATGCGCAACTAGTAGCACCAAGCCACAGGTGTCAGCGCTAATGCATTCAGGCCACATCTCTCTTTCTCTCTCACCACCGCCACATGTATCAAAGCACGAATGAGGCGTCCGCATATACAGGGAGCCAGTTATGCGCTCTTCCTTTGTTCAAAGCCATCGCCGTCTAGAACATTGTCAACGCCAACGCCAATGAACACAGTGAACGCCGACATCTTTCGCTTTGTATATCCTGGATTAGCTGAGCTAATCCACACTAATCTTTTTTTTGTTAAACATCTTGCTTTCTTCGAAACGACAATAAAAGCGCTCACGCAAGACAGTATATATTTAAATAGCTTCGGTGATATTTACAACTGTATTATTGCTCGTTGTATGAGGAGATATGGAACCAAATCCGGTTCCAAACGACGCGCAAACCGTGCAGATAATTTCAGAAAGCCAAATTGAAAAAGAAATTGGTTTGGGGGGAAGGAAATGGCGCATTATGAGACAGGCGTCATTTCCTTTCCTTAACACCAACTTTCATTTTCCTTCGCTTACGGCACGGTTCGGGTGTCCACCGAGATATGTGAGACAGGCGTAATTTGCTTTCCTTAAAACCAATTTTCATCTCATTTTTCTTCCTTTACGGGCGCGGTTCAGGTGTGTTGGTGGTGGTGGTGAAAAGCTTTTTATTCATCTATGTTTACAGAGAGCCAGCGCAACTATCAGGGATGACACGATTGAGGAGGCCGAAGAGGCTGCCATTGCCCTAGCGGCGGCAGAGGGCTACCGTGCTCAAAGGTCCCTAATAATTCTAACAGACTCGCAAACAGCGTGCAGAAACTTCATGAATGGCAAAATAGGGGGGGGGGGCAGCGCTCCACATCCTAAAGACAGCCAAATTACTGCCGAAGGAAAAACAGTTGCAACACATAATAATGTGGGTACCGGGACACGCAGGCATCGCAGGGAATGCCGAGGCGGATAGGAGAGGTCGAGAGCTCACAAACCGAGCCTCCAACCAAACCAGCCTCGAGCAGCCTGACGCGGAACCAGTGCCCTTAGGATACTCAGAAATTCTGAATTACTATAAGGGGGTCAGGATTAGATACCCCCCACCTCACAAAAATCTCCACCAGCAGGAAGCGGTCTATTGGAGACAGCTACAAACGGGAACTTTCTCGAATCTAAACAAGCTAAGCAAGATCCACCCAGGTCTATATAGCAGCAAATGCCCGTGGTGCGAGGACAAAGCCACGTTAATTTACACAACGTGGTGTGGAAAGAAAGCAAATGCGGCTGCAATAAACAGTCCCGAGTGCGGAGCAGTGGGAGAGGATGCTTTCCAGCGAGGATCCGACGGTCCAGGCAGGACTGGTCCGGAAAGGCTACCTGGCGGCAAGACTCAGTGATGCCCTGGACTAGGGGCTCCAGCCCTGCCACAAGAGCCACAGACCACATCAAAAGATGTGAAGAGTGGCTCTACACCGAGACCCAACCATATATTTCTATGAATAATGTTTCTACTACTACTACTCGGGGAGAGGCCCCTAGTGGGTCTCGCCCATTACAATAGAAGGCGGAGTCCCTCATTCCGGGACCCTGTTAGTCCTGACCGCTGCGCAGGTCCGCCGAACCAGGGCCTGTTGGGCCAATAGCTCCTGGCAGCCGAGCAGAGCCGCTTCCCAGTCCTCTCGTGTAGGGGAAGGGGTGATGGTGGGGGGAGAAGGATTGTGCCTGCATGCCCAAACCATGTGAAAGGTGTCGGCCACCTCCTCACAGAATGAGCAGCGGTCATCAACAGAAGAGTCAAAGTACTTGAGAACCGCCGGGCGCAGCAGGCTGTTTGTAAAGAGCCTAAGGAAAGTTCGTTCACAAGCTTTACCCAGTCCTTTCATAGGAACCGGGTAGCACCGGTGTTCAGCACGATAGTGCTCAGTAATGTCTTTAAAAGAAAGAACAGGGCTGTGGTCTGGGTTAAGGTCCTCCCAAGGAACGCCTGGTGCCCGGTAAGTGAGTGCGCGGGCTGCCTCATGGGCGGCTTCGTTACCCGGCATGCCTTGGTGACCGGGGACCCATATGATTGAGCGATGAGTTGGATCGCAGTCGTGAGTACTATGGTGAAGAATTTGGTGAGCAAGTGGAGTGATCCAACCAAACTCAAAGTTACGACAGGCTCCGCGAGAGTCTGTGAAGATCAATTTAGAGTCGGGATGGGAGGCTGCGAGGGCGATCGCTACCTCCTCCACCTGAGTTGAGCCGGGTTCTCTGAACGACAGGCGGCCCACTTGTTTTCCCTCGTGTATGACTGCAACCGTGTACCATTCCCCCCTGGAGTGGTAGGGGCCTGCAATGTCGATGTAGAAGACGTGTTTCTTTGAGCCATAGTGGCGGTGCAGGGCATCCGCCCGTGCCTGGCGCCGGCCATTACGGTCCTCCTTGCTCATCTTAGTCGGAAGGGGTCGAAGGTGGAGAGCGAATCTCCACTTTTCGGGCACTCGAACCTGTTCCATCGTATTGGGGTCATGTTTGATGTGTAACCGGTCCAAGAGGCGGCGACCGGACACGGTCTGGGCGAGACACGTGTATTGGTTAGCCAGATGCGCCTCGCGAAGTTCCTGATAGGTGTTCACCATCACCAACGCGAGCAGTCGCGCGTTGTAAGTGTAGATCGGGAGGTCGCGGGCTCTTGAAAATTTTACTGTGTACAACCTCCGAACAATCTTCGTCATGTTTCCGTAAGCGGAGGTTTGGAGTCGAGTACAGTACTCGACTAGTTACGAAGGCATGGGCGAGCCGCACCGCCTCCTTACTTCGCAATCCTCCTCGCTTGTTGGAAACGCGGCGAACCAATCGGCCCACCTGGTCGCCGAATTTACGGAGTTTGGCAAGGGTTGTGTCTGCCTTGTGATGCTGATTAATAAAGAGACCCAGTATTCGCAGCTCTTGCGCTTCACGACTGGGACCGCTGGCGAGAGAGAGCTGAACGTAGGCGGCGGCGACGTAGGCGAAAACCGCGGCAGCAACGGAGCGGCGCGGCATGTTGCTTCACGCCGACAACTTGTTAAGGAGTCATTCCATCGGATTGTCACTAAATTAGTGTCATAGAAAAATGCTGCTGATATGATCAAGAATAAAGGATGATTTTGGGAGGCAAAACCTAAGCCCATTTTTATCGCCTCTCGACGTTTACACTTTCAGGAGCCAAGCGGTCCATGCGCTGCAAAGGCGCAGTTTGCGGCGTGCACCCCAGACAGCCGCCATGAGTTCTTCTTCGACGCTGAGAGCCAACAGTGCCGATCCAAAACATGGGAGCTGCCGCCACCCTGCCCGGCTGGAGTGAACCGGTTCAAATCCTTCCGGGAATGCAGGCTCGCTTGTATGGACCAGGTAGGAATTTAGTCTAGTGGTCGCGGAATGAATTGTATAAGAGGGCGAGGACGGGGCCAAGACGGTTGTGCATGATTATGCGCTAAAGCTTTACGCGTCCCACAAAGCGTAGCGCGTAATCAAATGAATATGGCCCGCCCACTTCCCCGACCCCTCCTACAGCCCCCCCCCCCCCAAAGTGGTCTCCTTCATATATCCAAACCACAACCCACTACACCACAACGGCTTGTTCAAACTTGTACAAAGGCGCTCCAGTCAAGGTGTTAAACCAACAGCCAACACCGGCCCCAGAGGGCACTTCCTGGGGCTGATCGCTTGCAGGCAGTGGCATATTTTACGGGCTGTTAGAGACAAGGGATCCTTGAGTGAGTTGACTCTTTCAGCGCCGCAGGTCCCTTCTCCGAATGACGTTGTCGGACTTGGTTATGAAGGAAACTGTACAGGGGGTTTATTTTACATTATTTACAAGATTTTGGAACCCATTGGAGGGTGATGGGGGAAGGTCGGAGGATCTGAGAAGATCTGAGGATGATCGAGGATTCCTTTTTCACGGCACTCGTCGTCCGGTTTAAAAAGGGTCCGGTCCCTAGGATTCCCCAGGTTCGAGGCAGTCTTCGCCAGGTTGGGCGTGGCCTAACTTGCGTTGTCGTACACACACACCACTTCACATAGGGACACGCCCCCGTCACATGCCTCGCCGGAGAAAGAGGGTGCCGCTGGACAATCGCCCCCACCAGAGAGAGCGTTGTCTTCGCGTCCGAACGGCAGTTCTCACGCTCCAGCCGGACACGTCTTCCGGGAAGTCCGAATGGGCGAGGCGCCGGCGAGCAGGCATAGTTGAAGGGGTGAGTCACCCCTGCTCGGTTCTGGCGGTCGCTAACTGCCTCCGTGCCGCACGGTAGATCGTCCGGGAACAAGGTTTACAAACGGCAGTGGAATCCTCCGTCTCGAATCCAATAAACCTCGCGAGGACCGGCCGTGGGAACCCAGATGCCTATCGCCGTGCAGGGACCCCGGCTGCAGGTGTCCTGGCCGAATACGCAGCTGAATCAGACCACCGGCTGTCGCCAGAAACCTTACAGCTCCTCCGCGGCCCGAAAAATCTCGAATGTCCAGCGTTGACAACCGCTGGGCAGGAAGAGATGAGATGGCGTCCGTGTTGGTCCCCTGGATTGCAATATCATCGCCCCCAAGGCAGAACCTAAAGCACCACCAACAAAGGAAAGCGCAGGTGGGACGTTCCAAACAGCAAAGCACTGCCCCACCCGCAAGTGCTCGGACTTCGCCAAAGAATCACCAGGCTTCTTCCATTGACAACAATACACTTTTAAAAAATTGTGTTAAAATTTGGGTTAATGTTGTGCCGACAGAGCGCGAAACATCTCCTTTTGAAACTGCCACAGCCGGATTACTCGGAACAAAGTAAAAAAAAACACTCACACAGGAGGAGATTCCTCTTAGTTCTCCCGCTTACATCAGTCTGCTCAAGCCATCAGCATTTCCGTGCAGTTTCCCCTTCTTATAACGCACCGAGAAATTGTACTGTTGGAGAGCCAGACTCCATCTGAGCAAGCGACCATTTTTGGGGGACATCTGTCGCAGCCACGTTAAAGGACAATGGTCAGTCTCAAATACAAACTTTGCTCCGTACAGGTAACACGACAACTTCTGCGCTGCCCAAACTAAACACGCGCACTCTTTTTCGGAAGCGCTGTACGCTTCCTCTCTACTGGTCAGTTTGCGGCTGATGTACAGAACTGTGTGTTCTTCATGGTCGTAGCCATCTTGGCTTAAGACAGCACCCAGCCCTCTATCACTGGCATCACACTGGACTATGAACTCTTTCCCATAGTCAGGGGTCCTGAGCAAGGGTCGGGACACGAGTGCTTCCTTCAGGCTTTTGAAGGCGTTTTCTTTTTGGTTATCCCAACTTACGTTAGTAGGTGCTCCCTTTCGCAAGGCGTCAGTTAAGGGACTAGCCCGCTGTGAGTAGTTAGGAATATATCGCTGGTAGTACCCAACTAATTCCAAAAATGAGCGAATGGCCGTTTTCCTCCGTGGTTGCGGAAATGCTGCGATCGGGGCAATCTTTAACTCGGATGGGCTCCTAGTTCCCTGGCCTACAACGTGGCCCAAGTACGTCACCTGTGCGCAACCAAATCTACACTTTTCTGCCTTCAGTGTCAGTCCAGCCTGTCGTAAACTGGAAAACATGGTCTTTAGGTGTTCTAGATCCTCTTGCCAGGTTTCCGAAAAAATTGCCACATCGTCTAAATAAGGAAGTGCAAAGCACTGCATGTCCTTCAGTACGATGTCCATGAGTTTCGAGAAGCTGTAGGGGGCATTCTTCAACCCAAAACTAAGCATTAAGGGTCGAAAGGTGCCCGCTGGGGAGATGAAAGCGGCATACCTGCTCGCGCTTTCTGAGAGGGGAACTTGCCAATATCCCCGTACGAGATCGAGGGTGGAAATGAATTTCGCGCCGCTCACCCTTTCTATCCTTTCTTCTATGTTGGGAATTGGGTATAGCTGATCCCTGGTAATTGCATTAAGCTTTCTATAATCCACGCAGGGACGAGGATCTTTCCCTGGGGCCTCAACAAGAATTAGCGGTGAGGTATAGTCACTTTCCGCTGGCTCTACAACCCCTAACTCCAACATGCGCTGAATTTCCGCGTCCATTATTTCTTTTTGCCGCGGTGATACCCTGTAGGGTTTCGACCGTATTGGCTCATCAGAGGTGAGCTCGATTTCGTGTGTCAGGAGGTGTGTCTTTCCCGGGCGACTGCTAAATAGGTCAGCGAATTCGCTCAACAACTGCTTTAGCGTGTCGACCTGTGTCCCGTTTAGGAAATCTGCATTCACGGAGTGAGCCAGAATGTTTCCACGTTGTCACTAGCGTCCGCACCTCCATTCCAACCCTGACTCTCGCTGTCCAGCTCTTCTGGTTCATTTAGAGTCAGATTCACGATCCCGCTGCGTTCCACGAACGGCTTCATCAGATTGCAATGATAGATTCTCTCCTGCTTTCCCCTGCCTGGAACCCTTAGCGCGTAATTCGTCTCCGAAAGTTTTTGCAACACTTCTACTGGACCATCCCAGTGAACTTCCAGCTTGTTTTTTCTCGATGGCCGGAGGATCATCACGCGATCGCCCGCGGTGAAACCTCGAAGGCGAGCGTTTCTGTCATAAAAGACCTTGGCGGCCTCCTGGGCAGCTTTCATATTTCGATTTACTAATTCCCTCGTGTTGTTAAGGCGGTCGAGTAGCTTAAGCACGTACTCAACCACTGTCTGGTTCTCTCCTGTCCCTTCCCGCATTTCTCTCAGCATTCGGAGGGGAGAGCGGAGGGCTCTTCCGTACACGAGTTCTGCTGGCGTAAACCCCGTAGCTTCGTGGGGGACTGTTCGTAAAGCGAAAAGTGTGGCCGGCAGACAATCCTCCCAGTCTGCTTTATGCTCATAACAAAGAGCGCGTAGCACTTGCTTCAGCACCGAATGCCATTTCTCTACACTGTTGGACTGCGGATGATACACCGAGCTGTGCAACAGTTTTATTCCGCATCTTTCTAGGAATGTGGTCGTCAAGGCGCTTGTAAAGACCGTCGCCTGATCGGCTTGGATTTCGGCCGGAAATCCTATTCTCGCGAACACTAACAAAAGGGCATCAACTATTTCTGTGGAGCTCAACTCCTTCAACGGAATTGCTTCGGGATATTTTGTGGCGGGACATAGCATAGTAAGCAAGTACTTATAGCCTGATTTCGTGTTAGGCAAAGGGCCTACTGTGTCTATTACAAGCCGGCGGAAAGGTTCCGAGATCAATGGAACAATTCTCAGTGGAGCCTTCCATGTCTCTCCCGGCTTGCCCACGCGCTGGCACGCATCTCATGATTTTACGTAGCGTTCTGCATCTTTGAAACAACCCGGCCAATAATATTCCATTAATAGACGCTCCTTTGTTTTATTGATTCCCAGATGTCCTGCCCAGCCATTTCCGTGGCAGAGACTCAGAATGTCCGCTCTGTATTTTTCGGGCACGACCAGCTGATCAAATGTTTTGCCTTTTCTGTCCTGGTAGTGTCGGTATAGTAAGCCTCCCTTCTCATGCATCGTTATGTTGCGTCTCGCGATGCCCTCTTTAGCTGTAAGGTGCAGTCTTTCCAAAGTGGGATCCTGCTTCTGTTCTTTTGTTAGGGACTCCCTGTTCACCTGCAGAAGGCGATCAAAACTACGCGATGTTGGAGATAAAACGGATCCTTCAGCGTTTTCTGATTCCTCTACCGACTTAGTGGTTGAAGTCCCTCGTCGCTCATTTGCTCGGTCAGCTGTCTGGCTTTCATTCCTCGTTGGTTCACTTCCCTCCTCATTTGATTGCAACGATATGCTGGCTGGTGCGTCTCTGGCTACCTGAGGTTCGGGAATCTGACTTAGTTGAGATGCGAGCTGACGAGTTTTCGATCTTGTCAAAGCTTGTATCACCCCGCTTCCGAGTTTCTGGCCTCTCTCGCGTAGCAATTGGTCTGATCGATTCGAGAAGAGGTAAGGATATTGAAGTGGCACGGCCTTCGAAACTGCGGCCTCAGTGATTAGCTCTCCAAACGGTCCACAAATTATCACTCTAGCTATGGGAAGGCATACACTGTGTTCTTCTACTGCCTGTTTTATCCACGAGACTTCTCCCGTATAATCGTCCACTGACACGTAAGACGGGTGGACAACGTACATCGTCGCGGCGCTATCACGAAGCACCCTGCACGGTTTCCCGTTAACGTGCAGCTCGTGCACGTATGGCTTAAGGAGCTCTAGATTCTCGGCGTTATCCTCGACGCACGAGAACACCAAACGTTGCTTTGTACACTTGGCTGCAAAGTGCCCGACACCATTGCAGTTGTAGCAACGAAATGGCCTACTAGCCTCAAACTCTTTTTTCGCGGCTTTGTCTGCTCCCTGTCTCTTCGCCTGTTCTTCACACTTTTCTGGCGCTACCTTCGTTGCCTCTGATTGCTCCGAACTTCTAGCACTTCGCGTCTTTCTGCTAGGCCCTTTATCTCGCATCGCGTTTCGAACGTGTGACGCACCCTTTTCAGTGCTCAACCTTCTGCGCGAAACGTACTCCTCTGCTAGCTCAGCGGCCCTTTCAACTGTGTCGACTTTTTCCCTGTCTTGAACCCACAGTTTCACCACTTGGGGAATGCTTCGGTAAAATTGCTCAAGGCAAAAACACTCAGTGATTTTGTCTCGGCTTTCATAAACCTCGGCTCCTTTTAGCCACTCTAGCAGATTCGTCTTTAGTCCATACGCGAAATCCGGATAGCCCTCGCTATCGTTTTTCATTGCGTTCCTGAAGCGCTGTCGGAAAGCTTCGGCTGACAGCCGGTACTTTTTTAGCAGGCTGGCTTTGACTTTTTCGTAGTCAGCTGCGTCTTGTGTGCTAAGTCTCGCTATGACTTCAGCTACTTCACATGGCAAGAGTGTCAGAAGCCATTGCGGCCATGTACTGCGAGCAAAGTTCTCCCTTTCGCAAGTTCTCTCAAAGTTTCCCAGGTACAATCCTATGTCCCTTCCACTTTCATAGGGCTGCATGAATCTGTTCATTCTATATGATTGTACATCGCTTGCTCTTTCAGGAGACCCGGCTCTCGTACTGTCGCCTTTTTTTCGATTTTCGCTTTCAAGCTGCAATCGCTTTAGATTTCTTTCTTCTTTTTCAGCTTCCCACTTTTGCCGTTCTTTCTCTTTTTCCCATCCCGCTTCCCTTTTTCTTTTTTCTTCCTGTACCAAATTCCACGTATCTGCCAGCTGATCGCCATCTACGTGCTTTTGAATTGTCTTGCATATTTCAAGTTTTGTAATTTTTCCCTGTACTTCTATTGACAGTTCCTCGCATAACAACAGCAAGTCCGACTTTGACAATGTCATAAGGTCCATGACAATGCTTTCTCCGCTTTGGCAATGCTATCTTCAAAATGTCGTGAGATTACCTTTTCTCAATTGACATACACTTCCCAGTGATTCTAGATTATTCTCTCAAAATCTGAAGCCTGGCGAATCCTATAGCAAAATGCCGAAACGCTTACCGGTTGAGAAATCACGATGTCGCACGGTCCATCCCAGCTGCTGCCAACCAGTTGTTGGGGACGAGGGATCCTTGAGTGAGTTGACTCTTTCAGCGCCGCAGGTCCCTTCTCCGAATGACGTTGTCGGACTTGGTTATGAAGGAAACTGTACAGGGGGTTTATTTTACATTATTTACAAGATTTTGGAACCCATTGGAGGGTGATGGGGGAAGGTCGGAGGATCTGAGAAGATTTGAGGATGATCGAGGATTCCTTTTTCACGGCACTCGTCGTCCGGTTTAAAAAGGGTCCGGTCCCTAGGATTCCCCAGGTTCGAGGCAGTCTTCGCCAGGTTGGGCGTGGCCTAACTTGCGTTGTCGTACACACACACCACTTCACATAGGGACACGCCCCCGTCACATGCCTCGCCGGAGAAAGAGGGTGCCGCTGGACAATCGCCCCCACCAGAGAGAGCGTTGTCTTCGCGTCCGAACGACAGTTCTCACGCTCCAGCCGGACACGTCTTACGGGAAGTCCGAATGGGCGAGGCGCCAGCGAGCAGGCATAGTTGAAGGGGTGAGTCACCCCTGCTCGGTTCTGGCGGTCGCTAACTGCTTCCGTGACGCACGGTAGATCGTCCGGGAACAAGGTTTACAAACGGCAGTGGAGTCCTCCGTCTCGAATCCAATAAACCTCGCGAGGACCGGCCGTGGGAACCCAGATGCCTATCGCCGTGCAGGGACCCCGGCTGCAGGTGTCCTGGCCGAACACGCAGCTGAATCAGACCACCGGCTGTCGCCAGAAACCTTACAGGGCGTAGTTACCCATTTTGCTAAATAGGCACGAGCATTAACTTTATATGCAATCCCTTTTTTGTGTTTGCGCAGCGGAAATATCAGCTACATTTTGGTCCTGTTGTGTTTTGGTGGTTGGTTGTGTATTAAAGCCTGCACGATTGTACCAAGGTTATCCGACGCAGGGTCATGATATCGAGGCCCTGGAGCAGGTCAAAGTCACAGAATTTCTTACTGGATCAGATAACGAAACAACCAGCAGAAACGGACGCATTAAGAAGAAGGAATAGGCTGGACGACGCTGGAAGCACAACTTAAGTTTACTTGGTGAAAGTTGTCAACGCAACAGGGTGCACATGCGCGTAAGCAGCGACGCCTACAGAGACATTGAAGTGCAGGTGCTCTATCTTGAACGTGACAAAGTATGTGCTATTAATGAAATGGGATTATCTTGAAGTGAGCCGGCGCGAGCTGTCGCTGACGCATTGAGTGCCTTTTTGACTTTGTAAGCTTCCAGGATTTCTCGCTTTGTGTTTTTCCGCGGCCGATCAATCTAACTTCATTGATACAGTGTTGACAACTGTTGCACTTTTTAGGCAGATTGGCTATGTTATCCGGTTGTAGCGAGGTGCAGTGCCGTGTCTTAAAGGGACACTGAGAACTCTATCATTTTTTTTGTTAGCAAAATCTGATAGTTCGGCATTTCATGGCTTTGTTGCCGCTTGTCCGGGCGCGAAAGATGCATTTATTTCAAAGAAATTTGGATTCGAAGATAAAATTTTTTCCCGCCGCTCTGATTCAAACTCAGGGAACTCTTATGACGCCACGGCAACTCTTATGACGTCTCAGAACGGAGTGACGTGATACGTGACGTAAACGCAGACTCTGTGATTTCTGACGGCTAGCGGTGCGGTGCGCAACCTTCCTTTGCCAGCCTCAGAGATTCGTAGCTTTCATGAAGTAAGCAAAATTCCTCCAAGGTGGCGCCTCTTGTCCTAGGAAGTCATCACGCTTGTACTTGCGAGATTGGCCTGTGGCGGCGACACCTGTATTTTGGTTCTTGCTATTTTCTACATTACAAGAGCTTTGTTTTCAGTAAGAGTGGCGTTTTTGTGATCAGGAGCTGCTATTCTATCGATAAAAGCGAACTTCAATTTCTCCTCACTGTCCCTTTAAGCGGTCGTTAATACACTGGCCAGTCTGGCCAACGTTGATGTTTCCGCATGACACGGGGAGCGACCATACAGCATTATTAGTACATTTTGTGAACACACTCTGGTGCTTGTCATTGCATTTCTTGTTTGTGTTCTCACTGGCTAAGATACAGGCACACAGTGATGGCAGTTTTGTGGGAGCAGAAAGGACGTTGACACCGCATCTCGTGGCACCCTTTTTAACATTTTACGCGACTTGTCTTTTCTGCTCCCACGAAACGGTTGTCACTGTGTGGCTTTATCTCCACCAATAAGAGCACAAAGAAGAAATGCAATGTCAAGCACCAGAGTACGTTCACAAAATGTACTAATAACTTTTTATGCTCTTTCTTCATGTCATGTGGAAAGGTCCACATCGGCCAGACTGGCCAATGTTTCAACGATCGCTTCAGACAGCACCGCACCTCGCTACAACTGGATAGCACAGCCAATCCGCCTAAAATTTGCCACCGTTGTCAAGACTGTAACCCCCTGTTCAATGATGTCAGATTCATCAGCCAAGGAAAATCATAGAGCGAGAAATCCTGGAAGCTTTTAAAATCAAGAAGTTAGACACTGAATGCGTTAGCGACAGCTCGGTCCGGTTTCATAATCATCATCATCATCATCATCACTATCAGGCTTACTACACCCACTGCAGGGCAAAGGGCTCTCCCATGTCTCTCTAATTAACCCTGCCCTTTGCCAGCTGCGCCCACCCTATGCTAGCAACATTCCTAATCTCATCCGCCCATCTAACCTTCTGCAACCCCCTGCTACGCTTGCCTTGTCTTGGAATCCACTCCGTTACCCTTAAGGACCAGCGGTTATCTTGCTTTCGCATCACATGCCCTGCCCAAGCCCATTTCTTCCTCTTGATTTCGACTAGGATGTCATTAACCCGCGTTTGTTCCCTCACCCACTCTGCCCGCTTTCGGTCTCTTAACGTCACACCTATCACTTTTATTTCCATGGCCCGCTGCGTTGTCTTTAACTTAAGCTGAACCTTTTTCGTTAGCCTCCACGTTTCTCCTCCGTAGGTTAGTACTGATAAGATACAGCTGTTGTACACTTTTCTCTTGAAGGAAATTGGCAAGCTGCTTTTCATCATCTGAGAGAGCCTGCCATATGCTCTCCACCCCATTTTCATCCTTTTAGTTACTTCCCTCTCATTATCCGGATCAGTTGCCACTACCTGTTCTAAGGATGCTTTACCACTTGCGTCACCTCGCTGCGAATTGTGAACTGCTGTTCCCTTACTGTTGAACATTACTTTGGTTTTCTGCATGTTAATTTTTAGACCCACCTTTCTGCTCTGTTTGTCTAACTCATTGATCATGATTTCCAGTTCATCTACTGAGTGACTCAGCAAGGCAATGTCATCAGCGAATCGCAGATTATTTAGGTATTCTCCATTAACTCTTATCGCCAACTGTTCCCAATTCAGGCCTCGGAATACCTCCTGTAAACATGCGGTGAATAGCATTGGCCAGATCGCGTCTCCTTGCCTGACGTTCTTCCTTGCTGGAATTTTATTCCTGATTTATAGGGGACTATTCAAGCATTTCGAAATAAGGCTCTTCTACACCCCGATTCCTAAATGCCTGTATAACTGCTGAGGTTTCCACTGACTCAAATGCTTTCTCATCAATGAAGGCTATATATACGGTTAGATTATATTCTTCGCATTTCTCAATCACCTGATGGATAGTGCGAATATGATATATTATTGAATGTACTTTACCAAAGCCTGCCTGATCATTTGGTTTATTAAGGTTTAATGTTGTCTTGACTCTATTAGCGAATACGTTAGTAAATACCTTGTAGCAAACGGACAGTAAGCTGATCGGTCTACTTTTTTAAGTCATTGGCGTCGTCTTTTTTTATGAATTATGATTGTATTTGCCTTCTACCATGCTTCTGGTACGGTCGAGGTCGTAAGGCATTGCGTATACAGTGTGGTTCGTTTTTCTAGCTCAATCTCCCCTCCATCCTTCAGCAAATCTGCTGTTACCTGATCCTCACTAGCAGCTTTTCCCTTTTGCATTACTCCTAATGCTTTATTTACTTCCTCCTTCGTTATTGACTGGATGGCGCATTTCTGTGCGCTACTGTCACTATCATTAACGCTCTAATTACGCTGGCTACTGTAGATAGATGGCTATAGATTTGTGTACAACTCTTCGGCTACTTTAACTTTCTTATCCATATTGCCAATGACATTGCCGTCCTTGTCTCTTAAGGCATACATCTGGTCTTGCCTATGCCTAGTTTCCTCTTCACCGCTTTCAGGCTACCTCCGTTCTTTAGAGCATGCTAGATCATCTCCATATTGAACTTCCTTATGTCGGCTACCTTCCGTTTATTTATTAGCTTCGATAGCTCTGCTAGTTCTGTTCTGTCTGTAGGGTTAGACGCCTTCACGCTTTGACGTTTCTTAATCAGATCTTTAGTCTCCGGAGATAGCTTGTCGGTATTTAGTCGAACTGTCCTACCGCCTACTTCTACTAAGCACTCAGTAATGATAGCTGACAGATGATTGTTCATTGTATGAACATTAGATCGTCTTCCTCAGTTAAAGCTGAATACCTCTTCTGCAGCAATATCCTGAATTCTTCTGTTTTCCCTCTTAGCGCTAACTCTTTAATGTACTTCCTTTTCACTAGCTTTTTTCTGTTCCCTCTTCAAGTCTAAGCTAATTCGAGACCTTACCATTCTGTGGCCGCTACAGCGCACCTTTCCAAGGACGTTCACATCTTGAACGATGCCAGGTTGAGCGCATAGTATGAAGTCGATTTCATTTTTAGTCTCACCATTGGTGCTCTTTCAGGTCCACTTCCATTTCTGTCGTTTGCAGAAGAAAGTATTCATGATCCGTAAATTATTTCTATCTGCGAACTCGACTAATAACTCTCCCCTGCTACTTCTAGAACCTATCCCACAGTCGCCTACCGCCTCGTCGCAAGCCTGCTTCTTGCCCACCTTCGCAATGAAGTCGGCCATCAGTACAGTGTACTGTGATTTTAGTGTGTTCATTGCCGATTCGACGTCTTCATAGAAGCTTTCAACGGTATGGTCAATATGACCATACCACCACCTTCAGCTTGTACCTCTTATTAAGCCCAATTACGATAGCTGTGCACCCCTTCGTTAATATAACTCCTCTACGTTGCCAGCTATATCCTGTCCGGTGTACTTCAAGAGAATTAAATTTGATGAACGGAACATTGTTGGTCACGTGCAAGGTAAGACTTGCACTTCAAATGTCTTTTTGTTGTTTGTTTTGTTATGTTTTATATGCGTTGTTCTTACGCGCATGTGTACCCGGCTCTGTTGTGACAACTTTCACCGAGTAAAATTGAGTTGTATTTCCAACGTCGTCCTGTCTACTCCTTCTCGTGAATGCGTCCATTTCTGCTGATCATGCACCATCTGGCCCATCAAGCTGCGCTTCTTCATTTGTGGAGCAGCATTTATACTGCAGACCATTGCCGCTTTTATGATGACTGTCTGTTGTTTGTTGTTTGACGGCCGGTGAAGCTTCGATAGAGAAAAGATTTATGAGGGTTTAACGTCCCAAAGCGACTCAGGCTATGAGAGACGCAATAGAGAAAAGAGGGATCGAGTGTTGCCTTGAGAGAAGGAAGTCGCGAGGACGAACCTAATACTTGAAAGGAGAGAGGTCGAGGAGCAGAAGCAGGAGTCGAGGTGAGGGAATGAGAGCGATAGAGCGCGTAAAGAGGAGAGGATGTCGACTCTGGTAAAAAGGACATGAGCTGCGAGTGAGTACACTGCGCAGGGTAAAAAATGTGACCGTACTTTTCGCAGCGATTGCGGAATATTTGCACATAGTCTGTTGTGCTATGCCTGCTCGGCGCCAAGGCGGAGCGGTGGTGAAATGCTTCTGCTAAATAGTTCGTAATGCCGCAAGGAAAGACTTATAAAGTTTGTCAGCGCGGTAATGCAGCTGTGGTATATAATACAATGGGCATGATGGGCCAGATGCTAACCACAAAAATAAACCGCGTGAAGCGAAAAAAAAAACGTGTCTGGGGCGCCATCTGCGCTCACACGAAGCGAAAGAGCGCAGCTGATAGACAGTGGTCATAAGTTCTTGCAGCTTGATTGCTCTCCCGTCTACCATCTATATACGGGAATGCAGCAGTGTTTAAAAGACGTGCACATTGCTGAACAGGCGACTTCACGAGAATCCCGAGCCCGAGAGGTTTCTGGCGCACAGTTTGCTGTCGCTAGCTTTCTGGGCTGCCCCAATGCGCTGGGAGTGGCAGTTAGTATGAGCTACTAAAACTTTTGCATTATTTCATGCCAATACGAGGATGAGTGCAGGAAGGTATAGAAAATTGCAGTTGAAATCATACCTGGCGACTTCTGCTTTCCGTGCCATTGTAGTCCTTTTACACATTGGTTTCCAATTTGCGTACCAGTGGTCATTTTCACAGTACTATTTCCGGGCACCACTGGAGTGGCCAACTGAAAGGTAAGTCAGTCTTGTGCAGGCTACAGAAAGCAGTAACCGAATGCAATACAATGCCTTCATTTGAAACATAACTTATTTCAGTGGTTCACGAAAAGCCCATGAAAACTAACTGAACAATTACGAGGAAGAAATCGATTACTATTGCGTTTTTTCATCCATATAAATATTAGCAAGAGCAATGTGCTCGGACGAGGATTAGCTGGTGCGGCATGCTTGATCTATCGTCTGTCGCAGGACACATGTTGGTGATTTCGCCTGCTCTTGGTTCTTGGGCATTTTTTCAACGGTTCCTGGTGTACATACCAGAAGCGACATTGAATAGCATCTCCATGTAAGGGTCGTAGGGGAAGTGCGTTGCATTAACTAGACCACTACCTCGAAGGTAGGCAAAGCTCTGCGCTTCTTTGCTGTAGCGCTCGGAGGGGAAAAAGCCCAATCTCACTAAGCATGACATTTCGCCATGGTGAAACGCGAAATGCGCGCAACACGAGGTAACTCGGACTTGAAGAGCCGGACATCTCGCGCACAGCTTCTCCGCAGATGTTGGCCTATTACGAGCGAGTAGCGTGCTACACCAGCAGTTGTCACTGTGTTCAGGTTCTGGAGGTTATACCACTGGTTACAGCTGCTTTTTGGAGAAAAAAAAATGTGGAAGATTACTGGTAATTGATCACTGAAAAAACTCTCAGATTACAGAGAACGCTACACAAACAAAAAAGTATCAGTGCAGTACAAATTTTGAAGAAAATGTAATCATTTACAATTGTCCAGAAAAAGTAATAAGAAAAAGTCAATTACTTGTAATGCATTACGTACAAGTCTAATGAGTATCGGCATTAGCGCAGATCAGCAAACTGGACGCTAATTCCCCTCGACGAATGTCGCACGTCTTAGATCTGTGTGATTCGGTCATGCTTTGTTGTTTCTCGCTTTGCCCAAAATGGCGCTGCGGGGACGCACGCACCCGGTAGACACTTTGCGTATCAGCGGGCACCTTAGCAGTGAAACTGCGACTCGTGCTCATCAAGAGCGGCTCGTTGCTTTCTCAGGTACCCGAGCGTAGGTGCTCCGTTCAGCCGGTGTTCCAGAGGTGCACCGCCGAGGACATCGTGCGGCAGTGGTGGTACCTCAAGGGAGGAACCTGCCACTCTTGGAAGTTCCCGAATTCAAACTGCGTGTCGCCCAGGTACATACTGTTGCTCCTCTACTACAGAAAGGTTTTCTAGGAAGCCTAACGTCTAGATCAAAAGAAAGAGCTCAACCTGAAAACGACAGCAAGCGATCGCCTGATTTTAATGAAAGAGTTCCAGCAGAGAAATAAAGAACTTATAAGGAGCTAGTATAATACACATCTCTCATGATGGATTTTGTTTTTTATATATTTAAAAATGAACAATTAAGCCAGCCAGACAGTTGTAATCATTCAGTTATGTAGTGTCGCGCAAATCGCTGCACTCATAATCTCTGTTCGACATAAACTGACGTACCCGCCGCGGTGGCTCAGTGGTTAGGGCGCTTGGCTACCGATCCGGAGTACCCGGGTTCGAACCCGGCTGCGGCTGCCGCGTTTCAATGGAGGCGAAACGCCAAGGCGCCCGTGCGCTGTGCGATGTCAGTGCACGTTAAAGATGCTCAGATGGTTGATATTCCGGAGCCCTCCACTGCGGCAATTCTTTCTTCCTTTCTGCTTTCACTCCCTCCTTTACCGCTTCCCTTACGGCTCGGTTCAGGTGTCCGCCGAGATGCGAGACAGATACTGCACCATTTCCTTCCCCTAATAAAAAACAAACAAACCAATAAACTGCTTTACGTGGTTCCGCATAGGTTCCGGTCAAAGCCTCTGTTTCATTTATTTTACCTGTAACGAGGCTTGTTTCGTCTTTTTTAAGTGGGGCGCACACTTATGTAGCCCCTTCCTCTCCTTTATAACTGGAAGTTATGGGGTACAGTCCTGAGGCTCCGAGCAGTGCGGACGTGCACCGCATGGCCTCTGACCTCGTGACCAGTTTTTGGCGATTTTCGCCGACTTCTGTTCCTGTGAATTGTGCGAAGGATTCGGAAAGGTGCTCCGTGCCAACCGATACCGGATTTCGCCAGGTACGACCACTAGAGGATGCAGCGATGGCGTAGAGGTAGAACATCCGCCTCGCGTGCAAGAGGACCGGGGTTCAAATCCTGGTGCCGCGCAATTCTCCACCGGGTTTAAAAAAAAAAAAAATCCGCGTGTCGATGGAATTGCATAACCAGGCCTGGAGTGCGGCCTGATCTCGGTGACCAAAACCGACAACGCACTCCCTCACCAGAGCAGGATTTGGCCACCCTGGTGTAGTACTTGGCCACAACCTTCTATGATCAAACCAATTAACCCTCGGCCCTCAGTCCCCAGCGGCTGCAGAGCAACTGACCACGGCGGCGGTCAGACCTGTGACGCAGCGGAGGGTGCTAAGAATCTCTGGCTCCGGACAGGCCGCCATTGGAATCTGAACCTGGCAACGTTTAACGCTAGAACTTTAGCTAGTGAGGATAGCCTAGCAGTGCTGTTTGAGGAACTAGCGGGAATTAAATGGGATGTGATAGGGCTTAGCGAAGTTAGGAGGACAGGTGAGGCGTATACAGTACTAAAGGACGGACACATACTGTGCTATCGCGGGTTAGAGGATAGACGAGAACTAGGTGTGGGTTTCCTCATCAATAAGGATATAGCTGGCAACGTAGAGGAGTTCTACAGTATTAACGAGAGGGTAGCAGCCATAATAATTAGGCTGAATAGGAGGTACAAGCTGAAAGTGGTGCAGGCCTACGCACCCACATCCAGCCATCATGACCAGACCGTTGAAAGCTTCTATGAGGACATAGAATCAGCAATGAATAGAGTAAAATCGCAGTACACTGTACTGATGGGCGACTTCAATGCGAAGGTGGGCAAGAAGCAGGCTGACGACCACGCGGTAGGTGACTATGGGATAGGCTCTAGAAATAGCAGGGGAGAGTTATTAGTCGAATTCGCGGATAGAAATAATTTACGGATCATGAATACCTTCTTCCGCAAACGAGAAAACAGGAAATGGACCTGGAAGAGCCCCAATGGTGAGATTAAAAATGAAATCGACTTCATACTATGCGCTAAACCTGGCATCATTCAGGATGTGGCCGTCCTCGGAAGGGTGCGTTGCAGCGACCATAGAATGGTAAGGTCTAGAATTAGGTTAGACTTGAAGAGGGAACGGAAGAAGCTAGCGAAGAAGAAGACCATTAACGAGTTAGCCGTAAGAGGGAAAGCACAGGAGTTTAGGATAGCGCTGCAAAACAGATATTCGGCTTTAACTGAGGAAGATTATCTTGATGTTAATTCAATGCACGATAATCTGACATCAATAATTACGGAGTGCGCAGTAGAAGTAGGTGGCAGGACAGTTCGAAAAGATACCGGGAAGCTATCTCAGGTGACGAAAGATCTGATTAAGAAGCGCCAGAACATGAAGGCATCTAGCACTACCGATAGAATAGAACTAACGGAGCTATCAAAGTTAATAAATAAGCGCAAGGTAGCCGACATAAGGAAGTTTAATATGGAGAGAATCGAGCATGCTATAAAGACCGGAGGTAGCCTAAAAACAGTGAAGAGGAAACTAGGCATAGGTAAAAACCAGATGTATGCATTAAGAGACAAGCAGGGCAATGTCATTAGCAATATGGATAAGATAGTTAACGTAGCCGAAGAGTTCTATACAGACCTGTACAGTAGCCAATGTAATCAGAGCGCTAAAGAGAAAGACAGCAGTGCACAGCAATGCGTCATCCCGCCAGTAACGAAAGATGAAGTAAAGAAAGCCTTAGAAGCAATGAAAAGGGGAAAAGCAGCTGGGGAGGATCAGGTAACAGCAGATCTGTTGAAGGATGGAGGGGACATCGTGCTAGAAAAACTAGCCACCCTGTATACGCAATGCCTTATGACCTCGACTGTACCAGAAGCTTGGAAGAATGCAAACATTATCTTAATTCATAAGAAGGGAGACGCCAAGGACTTGAAAAATTACAGGCCGATCAGCTTACTATCCGTTGCCTACAAAGTACTTACTAAGCTAATCGCTAATAGAGTCAGGGCAACGTTAGACTTTAATTAACCAAATGATCAGGCAGGCTTTCGTAAAGGATATTCCACAATAGATCATATTCACGCTATCAATCAGGTGATAGAGAAATGCGCAGAATATAACCAACCTCTATATATAGCTTTCATTGATTACGAGAAAGCATTCGACTCAGTGGAAACCTCAGCAGTCATACAGGCATTGCGTAATCAGGGGGTAGAAGAGCCTTATGTCAAAATACTGGAAGATATATATAGCAACTGCACAGCTACTATAGTCCTCCATAAAGTCAGCAATAAAATTCCAATAAGAAAGGGCGTCAGGCAAGGAGACACGATCTCGCCAATGCTGTTCACCGCATGTTTGCAGGAGGTATTTCGAGGCCTGAATTGGGAACAGTTGGGAATAAGAATAAATGGAGAATACCTAAATAATCTGCGATTTGCTGATGACATTGCCTTGCTGAGTCACTCAGGAGGTGAACTGCAAATCATGATCAACGAATCCGACAGGCAGAGCAGATCGATGGGTCTAAAAATTAACATGCAGAAAACCAAGATAATGTTCAACAGCTTAGCAAGGGAACAACAGTTCACAATTGGCAGCGAGAGCCTAGAAATTGTGCCGGAATACGTCTACTTAGGGCAGGTAGTGACAGCTGATCCTGATCATGAGAGGGAGATAACTAGAAGGATAAGAATGGGGTGGAGCGCATATGGCAAATTCTCGCAGATCATGAGTGGCAGTTTACCAATTTCCCTCAAGAGGAAAGTGTACAACAGCATGATCTTACCGGTACTCACCTACGGGGCAGAAACGTGGAGGCTAACGAAAAGAGTTCAGCTTAAGTTAAGGACAACGCAGCGAGCCATGGAAAGAAAAATGATAGGTGTAACGTTAAGAGATCGGAAGCGGGCAGAGTGGGTGAGGGAACAAACACGGGTTAATGACATCCTAGTCGAAATCAAGAGAAAGAAATGGGCTTGGGCAGGGCATGTAATGCGAAGGCAGGATAACCGCTGGTCTTTAAGGGTAACGGAGTGGGTTCCAAGAGAAAGTAAGCGTAGCAGGGGGCGGCAGAACGTTAGGTGGGCGGATGAGATTAAGAAGTTTGCAGGCAAAGGGTGGATGCAGCTGGCAAAGGATAGGGTTAATTGGAGAGACATGGGAGAGGCCTTTGCCCTGCAGTGGGTGTAGTAAGGCTGATGATGATGATGATGATGATGACCACTAGTTACCCATCTTTCGGGACTTTAAGTGTCAACACTCGGTGAACCGCGTTTGGCCTAACGCTAGGCCGAACGCCGGTGCCGCCCCGCTGGGAACCGCTCGCCACGCGGAACACCCAGAACGATCGCATCATGGAATACGCTGTAAAGTGCGAAGACATTACGCCGGTGCAGCTTACCTGCAAGAACGCTACCGGCGCCCTAGAGCGAAGAACGCCATTCGTGGGAATGCAGACCCGACGAACGCGCCGGCGACGCCGGGGAAGGAGCAAGGCACCGCTACCGGCGTTCCTCATAACGAAGGCAAGTCCAAATCCGCTCTTCGAAAAAATCCTCCTGCCCGACGTAGGCAGGCACCACTCCCACGTCTACCAGTAAACGACTATAAGGTCGCCGTAAGGCCGCGAGGCATGGACTTGCGCACCGTCGCGCCACGCAACATTCTCAGAGCTGCATGTGTAGCGTTCGACCTATCGCTTGAAGAGGTGGTGAATCAAGACAGCCTTCGTGTTAACACAACACATTTACCATTAGCACACCGAATAGGCTCAAAGCTTCGGTGTACAGCAACCTGAGACTGCTCAAGATGGGCGACAAAGCGTACGAAGTGACATCCTACGTGTCAGCGCCGGACGACTCCACGAGAGGCGTCATTTATTATGCATACGATGGCGGGACAGCCGATGAGGTCCGACGGGGATCCCTGAAGCGTAATCACGGGATTCCGGTGGTGGATGCTCGCCACCTCGGACAATCAATGTCCATCCTGGTGACTTTCGCCGGCAAGAAGGCTCCAGACAACATCTTCTATTGGGAGAGTCCTTTCCGTGTGCACCCGTACAGGGAGCAGTTCGAAACCTGTTTCAACTGCAGAAGAGTCGGTCATCGGGCGTACGTCTGCTACAAACCCAGGACCCAACTGTGCCGCAGATGCGGCGAAGAACACCCTCCCCCAGCCGAGGGGGAAGAGAACACGTGCACGCCAAAGTGCATTGTGTGCAAAGGCGCCCACAACACCGGCAGCAGGAACTGCAAGCATCGCTTCGTAGACCGCCGCCCCAGACAACACCGACAACAAAAGCAAAATGAAGAAAGCGACCAGCAGTCCTGACACAAGTCGCGTTCCAGAGATAAGGCCAGCAACCCGTCGTCGCGCCACCGTCGGGGCAGCAATTCCCGCGACAGATCCACCTCCTTCCGACCGTTGTCGTCGAGCCAGGGCGGCCAGGGTGCCAGTTCGAGGCAGGGAAGCAAGGACAGACGGAGGAGTGCGAGCAGGAGCAAGAGTGGAAGCTGCTCGAAGAAGCAGGTGAGCTGGACGGATGCGGCCTCCCAAAACTATACGCCTCGCGAGAAGGAGCCCCTAGCTAAAATACAGTCCAGAGACAAAACCATTGCGCAAATGCAGAGAGAGATGGCCGAAATGAAAAAGGCTTTCAATTGCTACACCCTCCGCAACAGCTATGCCGCAGATATCTCGCACGCCCCCCTCTCCCGCGCTAAGCGCTATACCCTCCACCAGTAATGAGATGGAGACGAATAGCCGCATTAACCTCAAAAGTCCGGTTCCTTCCGACGAGGGCTCCGGATCGAAACGCGCTGCGGAACCGTTCCGAGAGGACAACCCGCAACCAGCAATCAAACCTGAGCCTACAGACAACATAAGAGGCGAATGAGCGCCCTCGAGAACAAATTTAGTGGTCTCGAGGAAAAAGTTAACAATCTTACGAGGGAAGTAACCCAGCTGGGTGCAAACATCGCTACATTTTTCAATCAAGTAGTGGAGCGCCCCTCGTGCCACCAGTCGCGACCTTGCCCGTAATCATCGCTCCCGTATCCCACCACGGCCCCTCGCCAACAAATATAGGTATGGCAATGGAAGTGCAGGGGGTTCCGCAATAAACGGGGAAACCTGCAGTTTCACATCGAAAATCTAGGTAGACAACCGGACGTGATAGCCCTTGAAGAAGCTAGCGGCCCGGCGAAATTACCAGGCTATAAAGCATTCATTCCCCCCTCGAACGCAGTGACGACGGCGATGACCCCGTTCACCGTTACCTTTGTGCAACGCAACATTGCGGCGATACAACACACTATAGACAGTTCTAACAAACAATACACGTTACTAGAAATTGTGCCAAGGACAAAGGGAGGCGCAAAGCTCTTTATTATGAACTTATACGGTTCCCCGAAAGACAGAGGGTCAGGAATTCCCTACCTACTGCTTAAAGCCACGTGCCTGGCCGCCAGGGCACAACTCCTGGTGGTAGGCGACTTTAACACCCAACATTCTGCTTGGGGTTATCGCAAATACAACACCAAGGGCACGAGGCTGTGGCAAACCATCCAAAACCTTGGCCTTACAATTCTTAACGGTCCCCAAGAAAACACGCGGGTCGGAAATAGCGCTAGCATCGATACCTCACCGGATCGCACACACTCCAAAAATATTCGCGACGCCCGCTGGTCCAACACGAAACACACGCTGGGAAGCGACCGTTACATTCTAGCTATGACATCTGACACGAAATTGCACAAACTGCACCCCATGCGCACTCGCATTACCGACTGGGATAGGTTCAGACTCTTACGAGAGCAGACTGCCCCCGGTCAGATCAACAACCTAACGGAGTGGATCACTGCACTCAAAGACGACGTCAAGACCACCCCGGTCGAGACGCTTACTGAGGAGCCGCATAAAACGACAGACTCTAAACTCCTCCACATGTGGGAAGCACATGCCAGCCTGCTAAATCGCTGGAAGAAACCGAGCCACAACAGAAACTTACGCGAGCGTATGGCGCAACTCGAGCGCCAAATCGAAACATACACACTTGAACTGCAAGAAAAACAATGGGGCCAAATTTGTGATAATATGAATTGGAAAATGCGATGCAAAAAGATATGGCTTTTGCTCTGCCACTTGCTCGACCCAACACACCTAAAATGCACACAACGCGAGCAACTCACGAGACTAATTCACCAGTATCAGGGTATAGACTGTTGCAAATGGGTTGCAAGCCCCAAGGGCAGCGTTGGCCTGGCGGCCTGGGGCACAGCTGGAAACATCCGAAGGTCCTGGCAAAGGATGAGTCGACTGCCAACAGAACAACTTGTTTATTCTAGCATCACAAAAGAGCAGCCGGTCAGGGCGACCACGTTACTCGACGGAAGAAATCGAAGCCTCCCTTTGGCGTCCGGGGCAGCTGCCTTTATACCCTCGGAGTCGAGGGCAAGAAGGAACGGCTCGGGATGAGGCGCACGAGACGGCGACGCACGGACATGTTGAGACGTGACGTGACGCGTCCGCCGGGCCGGCGCCGGTCAGACCTCCTCGCCTCCCAGTTGGGGAGCTCCTCTCCCCGGCTGCCGCGCTTTGACAAGCGTGGGCACCAACATGCACACACACACACGCACACACGAAGACACGTGGCATTGAAACCTGCCTGGACGCGCTTGGCGGGAGGCGTTGCGGCAGCGCTGAACGGGCCAAAATGACCGCCACTTTGAACGAAGCCCCGGCGTCCGTTGCATCCGCGCTGGCTATACCGCGCGTCGTAGGCGAAACGTAACAGACCGCCCCGCCGGGAGAAGGAGATCCCGATGGTCAGGGGACTGCATCCGCTGTCCGGAGGGATGTCGCTCGATGATGCTCGTAATCGAAATCGGTCGTCCCTCGGCGTTGCTTGAGCACAGCGCACAGAGAAGGCCTCGTTCTCAGGTTCAGGTTCACACAGGACACTGCAAAGTGACTTCGGGAGAGTTGCCATTTTTGTTCTCGTTCCCAGCAAGCGTTAGAATTACGCCGAAACGCAACCGCTCAGTCAGCAAGCACGACACAACCCTCACTAAGCTCGGCCAGGCTCTTTCCCCTTTTATACTACCGCCTAGTTCCTTACAGTATTCAAGCAGCACTCAGAACGCGTCCACAAATGGGAAAATTGCACTAGAAAGCACGTCATAACTTTGAAACACTAAACAAAAGCAATATGTTAAAAATCCTGCCTCAGGAAGAAAACATCAGTAACAAACAACTTTGAGGCGGATTCCTACGTTAGGGGCCTCGACTTAAGCCATCGGCGTTACCGTTGAGACTCCCCTTTTTGTAACGCACCTCAAAGGAATATTGTTGCAAAGCGAGGCTCCAGCGCAGGAGGCGGCCATTTTTTTGGGAGAGATGGTCTGCAGCCATTGGAGCGAGCAGTGATCCGTCTCAATGATAAACCTCGAGCCGGCTAGGTAGCATGACAATTTCTGAACGGCCCACACGAGACACGCACACTCTTTCTCGGTGGCGCTGTACGCCTGCTCACGACAGGTGAGCTTACGACTAGCATACAGGACGGGGTGTTCCACTTCTCCATTTTCCCGTTGGCACAGTACAACGCCCATGCCTCGCTCACTAGCATCGCACTGAACAAAGAACCCTTTTGTGTAGTCTGGCGATCGTAGCACAGGCTGGCTTGTTAGGGCGCTCTTTAGGGCGCTAAAAGCTCTTTCCTTTGTCTCGTCCCAGACGACTATTGGGGCTCTGTTTTTCTTAGAGCATCCGTCAGGGCAGCTGCGATATCGGAGTACCTGGGGATGTACCTCTGATAGTAGCCGGCGACACCTAAGAACGACCGAATATCGATCTTCGTGGGCGGTTGCGGGAAGTCTCGCACAGCGGCCACCTTTATTTCAGAGGGGCGGCGACGACCCTGTCCAATCACGTGACCGAGGTAGACAACCTCGGCCTGTGCTAATTGGCACTTGGGAGCCTTGACTGTCAAGCCCGCTTCGCGCAGGCGGGTTAGCACTGCCCGCAAGTGTGCCATATGCTCAGACCAGGATGCGGAGAATATCGCTACGTCGTCTAAATACGGTAAAGCGAATTCTTCCTGTCCCCGCAACACTTTGTCCATGAGGCTTGAAAAGCAGTATGGCGCGTTCTTCAAACCAAAACTCAAAACTTTAGGACGGAATGTTCCCATTGGTGAAATGAACGCCGCATACCTACTAGCCTCTTCTGTAAGTGGAACCTGCCAATAGTACTCTTGCAAGAGACGGTCCTTAGTCTTCTTAACTCCTAGGTGTCCGGACCACGAACCGCCATGCGACAAGCGCAACAGATCCTGACGGTAGCACTGAGGCACGATCAGCTGATCGAACTCCACTCCCCTGCGGTCTAGATACTTCCGGTACAGGACCCCACCTCTTTCCACAAAACGAGCATTTTTCTTGGCGATACCTTCCTTGACATTGCAGCGCATATTTTCTAGGCTGCCATCCTTTTTTTGCTCGGCTATCAAAGCCGACCGGCTGACTTTTAGCAACCTATTAAGTCCATATGACGTAGGCGCGATGAGCAAATCTGCAGATAGCTCTTCTAACTTTCCCGTGTCGGGCATTTCCTCTCCAGTACCTGGTGCCTTCAACGCTACAGGCTCAATCGTATTCAGTTCGGACGTGCTCTGAATATCAGCTTGCTGCGCCTCCGACCCTTTCTCATTGTTCGACAACGTCGGCCCCGCAACTACCGCCTTCGCAGCGAGCTCCCGAACTCTCGATCTGGTTAAGGCCTGAACGCTAGCCTCACCAAACAAAAGCCCCTTCTCGCGCAGGAGGTGATCGGACCTGTTCGAAAATAGGTACGGGTACTGGGGGGGCAGCGGCCTCCGTCTCAATTGCTCCGAAAGGTCCTTCAATAAGCACTTTTGCTACGGGCAGACACACGCTATGAGCTTCCACGGCTTGCTTGATCCATGCGCACTCGCCCGTGAACATATCGGGTTCTACGTAAGAGGGGTGAACTACATCCATTGTAGCTGCGGAATCACGAAGCACTCGGCACTCTTTCCCGTTCACGAGGAAGTCTCGCATGTAAGGCTCGAGAAGCTTCATGTTCTCGTCAGTGCTGCATAATGAAAAAACACGACTTTTGTTTCTGTTTCTGGACACTGCGCCGAAAAGTGACCCGGCTTCTGGCACGTATAACACACGCGCGCTTGCCTCGTCTCGAACCGCTTTCTGCGTTCGGTTTCGGCTGCCGCCGTCTCCTTACGTTCGGTCGGACTGCTTTCACTCGCATCCGCACTATGTGTGTCCCCCCTTGCTCTCATGGGTGTGAACTTCGGCCTCTCAGGCTTGGAGCCAAATTCACCCTTTTGACTGTCCTTAGCTCCGCGAGCCCGACGCGCCACAAACTCCTCGGCTAGCTCGGCGGCTTTAGCCACTGTACTAACGTCTGGCCTATCCAAGACCCAGTACCGCACGTTCTCAGGTAACCGACTATAAATCTGTTCCAGCCCGAAACACTGCAGAATTTTCTCGTGGTCACCAAACGCTTTCTCTTCTTTGAGCCACCCCTGCATGTTTGACATAAGCCTGTAGGCAAACTCTGTATATGACTCACTTCTGCCTTTTTCATTTTCCCGAAACTTCCGACGGAACGCCTCCGCTGACAGCCTGTACTTTTTTAGCAGACTTGATTTCACTTGGTCGAAATCCTCTGCTTCCTCTCTCTTCAAGCGAGCGACTACGTCGGCCGCCTCGCCGGGTAACAAAGTGAGCAAGCGCTGTGGCCACGTTTCCCGAGAGAACCCCTGCTTCTCGCAAGTTCGCTCAAAGTTAACCACGAACAAACCAATGTCCTCTCCAATCTTAAACGGCCGCATCAGGTGAGTCATTTTGAACGATACTCGTTCTCCTGCACCGTGTGCCTGACTTCCATTACGAGCGCGTTCCATCTCTACCTCGAGACGCTTCATTTCCAAAGCGTGTTGACGGTCGCGCGCTTCTTTCTCTTTATCTTTTTGTTCTTTACGTTCGCGCTCGTCTTTCTCTTTTTGCTCTTTACGTTCGCACTCGTCTTTCTCTTTTTGCTCTTTACGTTCGCGCTCGTCTTTCTCTTTTCGCTCTTTACGTTCGCGCTCCTGTCTTTTTGCCCTCTCCTCAATGGTCTCAAGGCATTCCGACAGCTCGTCATTCTCAGCCTCCAACTCAAGAATAGCCCTTAGCAGTTCTGGTTTTCTGAGTTTGTCTGAGACATCCACACCCAACTCTCTTGCAAGCTCCAGTAATTTCGGTTTGCGCAACGACTTCAAATCCATGGCTGCTCCGAATGCTGCTTTCTCTACTGCCTACTATTGTCTTGCCGCAAACTAACCCGGCAGCAACGACAACCACAATTACCAGCTCTGTTTCTGACACTAACAAAAGCCTGGCAAAACTCAGAAGAAGAAAGTCCCGCACTCACCAAACCTCGCAGCCAAGAATTCAGCGCAGTCGTTCCGCTGCAGGCAACCAGTCATCACACAGGGCTCCTTGCACTGCTCCCGGGTGGTCGTTGTGCTCCTCAGCATACAGTCGACCGCATATCTTCGCTGCTGGCCTCCGCTGTCGCGATCTCACCGCTGGCAACCAGTTGTTGCAAATGGGTTGCAAGCCCTAAGTGTAGCGTTGGCCTGGCGGCCTGGTGCACAGCTGGAAACATCCGAAGGTCCTGGCAAAGAATGAGTCGACTGCCAACAGAACAACTTGTTTATTCTAGCATCGCAAAAGAGCAGCCGGTCAGGGCGACCACGTTACTCGACGGAAGAAATCGAAGCCTCCCTTTGGCGTCCGGGGCAGCTGCCTTTATACCCTCGGAGTCGAGGGCAAGAAGGAACGGCTCGGGATGAGGCGCACGAGACGGCGACGCACGGACATGTTGAGACGTGACGTGACGCGTCCGCCGGGCCGGTGCCGGTCAGACCTCCTCGCCTCCCAGTTGGGGAGCTCCTCTTCCTGGCTGCCGCGCTTTGACAAGCGTGGGCACCAACATGCACACACACACACACGCACACACGAAGACACGTGGCATTAAAACCTGCCTGGACGCGCTTGGCGGGAGGCGTTGCGGCAGCGCTGAACGGGCCAAAATGACCGCCACTTTGAACGAAGCCCCGGCGTCCGTTGCATCCGCGCCGGCTATACCGCGCGTCGTAGGCGAAACGTAACAAGACGCAGAGCTACTTGCCGAACTGCAAAATTGCTACCTGAACACGTCGCATACAGACCCCCTACCCGCATACGAGGGCCTCCCCAATGAGACCCTGGACGCAGGCATAGTAGATGCCTAGGCCTGGTTTGCTCTGGGTCAGCTCCGTACCACCTCCGCGGCGGGACCGGACGAAGTGCCGAACAAGACGCTCAGAAACCTAGAACCCAAGTCTGTGGCGGCTCTGACAGACCTAATGAACACCTACTGGAGGGAAGGCGAGATCCCACTGGAATGGAGGCATGCACGGGTGACATTCATCCCCAGACCCGGAAATAAACTCTCCATCGAGAATCTGCGGCCCATCTCTCTCACGTCTTGCATCGGAAAACTCATGGAGCATGTCATCCTTAACCGATTGTAAATTTACGCGCAAGACCGCAACCTACTTCCTTCCACAATGATTGGCTTTAGGGCTAGCTTCTCCACGCAGAACGTAATGCTCCAGCTTAAGAAGGACGTGCTGGACCCTCCACGCGGGACCGGGACGAAGGCAGTGCTCAAGCTAGACCTGAACAAGACCTTCGACAACGTCTCGCATGAGGCCATACTCACGAACCTCTATAAAATAGACCCGTGAGAACGGACATTGAATTACGTCCGATCATTCCAATCCGAGCGGACCGCAGAGTTTGCATTAGGTGGCCTAAATCGGAGCCCATTCCTCTGGGAAGCCGAGGCACTCCACAAGGCTCGGTGCTCTCGCCTTTCCTCTTTAACCTTGCACTCATTACACTACTCTCCAAACTCGCCGCCTTGCCGGGGCTGAAGCACACCTTATACGCGGACGACATCACCCTGTGGGTAGCCACTGGGTATGACGGCCAAATAAAGGATACCCTGCAGCCGGCGGTTGGCGTAATCGAAACTTACGCGTCGGGAGTGGGCCTTGAATGCTCGCACTCTAAATCGGAACTGCTGGTTCTTAGGGCCAAGCCACGCGGTAGAAAGGCAAACCTGACCCCGCCGATCCCTCTGAGTGTTAATCTGCAAGGACTTCCGGTCAAGGAGGTCCAAACCATATGCATACTGGGCATGTACATACAGAACAATCGCAAAAACACAGAGACAATCAACAGACTCACGGCCATGGTCAATCAGACTGTGCGGCTAATCAGACGGATCTCCAGCAAAAGACGAAGCATCAAAGAGAAAGACCTACGTCGACATGTACAGGCTTTCGTGCTGAGCAGGGTCGTCTACTCCCTCCCTTGCCTGCAACTGCAGCTCGCGAAAAGGAACAAGGTCGAAGCTACAATCCGGCAGACCTACAAGGCGACCCTTGGGCTCCCGCACAGACGTCCACGGAAAGGTTGCTGGTCCTTGGGGTTCACAACACACTCTGGAGCTGTGCGAGGCGCACCTCGTTTCCCAGCCCGGACGACTTACTCGTACGAGCGCGGGAAGGACCATCCTACACAGACTAAAGATGTGCGAACAGCTCCTAGAGAGGGACGCACACCAGGAAAGCTCTTTTGATTAAACCCCTACCCAAGAACATGCATCCCGCGCATCACGAAGGCCGACGCCCAGCGAGGGCTCGCGCACTACGCACCAAATACGGTCGACACGACAATGTGGCGTACGTGGACGCATATGAATACCGACAAACCCCGAGAAAAGTGTTTGCACTGGTCGCGGTGAACGAGAACGGCATCCCGTTGGCGGCTGCGTCGATAGAAACCACCACCTCCGAGACGGCGGAGGAAGCGGCAACAGCCTTAGCTATAGCGAACACGCGCGCTGATGTTATATTCAGTGATTCCAAAACAGCCATTCGCAATTTTGCGAGGGGCCGTATCACATATACCTCACTCCGCTTCCTTCAAAACACCCTCTTCCTTTAGAGAAGTTGAATTGATCTGGGTCCCGGCCCACTCGTCTAATCCACGGAACGAGGCGGCTCACGCGCAAGCCCGAGGTTTCGTCGACCGGGCAGTGAGCGCGCCCTCCGACCCGAATTTCACGAGGGACGGGTTGATCTCATTTCATGACATCACCCATCCCTTTAGGCTGGAGAGTCGCGCTTATTCCCCTCCCCACAAATCGTTAACAAAAGCGCAGGAAGTTACCTGGCGCCGACGGCTAACACGCTCCATTTTGAATCTGGCAGTGCTTGCCCTCATGTATCCTGGCCAGTACGACCCAAACTGCCATAAATGTGGTGAAAGGGCCACATACGACCACATTCTGTGGAACTGCGCAAATGATCCGCCTCCGGCGGAGTTGATACAGCTCCCTTCTCCCGAGCGGTGGGAGGCCGTGCTGGTCAGCTCGGACCCTAAGATTCAAGTACGGGCAATCGAGCGGGCCAATGAGGTCGCCGCCAGCCATGGGCTAGCGGCCATCTAGTAGGTGTCTCCTGCAACCTGCTCTCGGCGCAATAAATTTCTTCCAATAAAAAAAAATAGGGTACACGTTCATATTACTGGAACAGTCAGCTCATCGTTTTTTCTCGAAACGGCTATGTGGAACACAGGTTCCAATTACTTCATGGCGCGTTCTAGATAAAACTAGGTCACTCCACACAAGACAAAAAAAAAAAGGCGGCGAGCGCCCCGATGGAAGACTTCTCTCTTTCGCCACTTGGCACGTGACCAGAAGGCGCGTGATGGCTGTGAGACAATGGCCTGTCAGTGCCCTCCAGAACGGGGTTGCCGCTCTCTTCGCCTCATCAGATAGCGGCGACGGCCGTGCGTACGTTCGCTCTGTTTTGTGCATTTCGATTATCTAAAGTTCTTATAAAGGGCTGTGCTGTGGCATACCAACACGCGGACTGCCTTGAACTTGGTGTTCATCGCTGCTCTGCGGATACCCAGCGCTGCTGGCAGCAAGCTTCGGCTCGATCACGGCCCCGGCTGCTTCCCCGCTGACCGGTGGCCATCCTGATATTCTTCGTCGCGCCGCCGCTTCTGTGGAGGCCCCCAGAGAAGTTTTCACCACCCGTGCGCGCCTCCCTTCGTGCGGCGCGGCCTCCACTTCCTCGACTCACACTCCTGTGCCATTTGTAGACCCTCAACTTAACCTGCGTGCGCCTAGACGGGCGCTACCCTTCCTCGAGCCTGTTCGCTGTGCGAAGTGAACACAAATGCAGACTGGGTTAAACGAATGCATTGGCGGCTCCAAGCGACGACGAAAGTGCGCGTACGTGTAGTTTTGGTAGCCTTTTCTTCTCTGTCGACCATCAGAGCTGCATATTCTGAGCCCTCGATCAACTACAGCAGCTTATGAAGCGTCGTTGCACGCGCTACACTGAGCTTACGGTTAACCTTTCTCTTGAATGGATGGTTCCGATAAATGTGCATCGTTTGTGCGACTTTCAGGTATGAAACCAAGTTTTCTTCAGGAATGAATTAAGCCTCGTGGCGGGTCACGTGCCTCATTTCGTAGCGGTTGTGAAAACCATTGGTTCTGGTATTTGAGGAAAGGACATGGCGCAGTAATTGTCTCACATCACGATGGAAACCCGAACCGCGCCGTAAGGGAAGGGATGAAGGTGGGAATGAAAAAAGAAAGAGAGAAAGAGGTGCTGTAGTGAATGGCTCCGGAATTAATTTCAACCACCTGGGGGATCTTTAACGTGCACTGACATCGCACAGCTCACGGGTCTCCTTTTGCGTTTCGCCGCCATCGAAACGCCGCCGCCGCGGTCGGGTTCGAACCCAGGAACTCCGGATCAGTAGCCGAGCGCCGTAACCACTGAGCCACCGCGGCGGGTCTGTAAAAAAACGCTGTGAAGAGATTTGGCAATGTCCCTGAAAGTTGGGGATGTGACTCTGGTATACCCTAGCATGGCTCATGCTCAAATGTGGCATGAACTACACGAAACTTGACCTCGAAGTGACCTTGGCCAAAATCGACGAAAATTGAAGTGTGGTTTTCTGACAGGTAGTAGACACGTCCCCAATGTGGCCAATGCCTAAATATGGCACGGACCACCGAAATCTGAACTTGAAGAATCTTTGGATGAAATCGACGAAAATTTAATGGTGTGTTGCTAAGATATAGCGGGTGCGTCCTCAACGTAGCCCATGCGGAAATATGGTTTGCACCACCCAAAAATTTTTCCTCTGGCAGCCGGTGAGTGTGCGTGTGCTCGGGTAAAAGACAGGCTTGATCTAATCTCAAAATGGACTTGGCCTACCTCCAAAAATGGTTTTGGCCCACCCCTGAAATTTGCGTTGCCCACCCCCCAAAATTAAAAAAAATTGAGTTGACCCACGCTCGGAACCGACCTGGAACACCTCCGGAATTGGTTTGGCCCACCACCAAAATTTGCGTCGTCCTCAAAATTTGGGTGTCCCATCGTGCTTTCGCACAATATTCTGTGCTTGACAATGCTATACCGCCGGCCATCTCTTTATTTGTTTACGTGGAAGGCTGCTCATAACTGCATACTGTGGTAAACGAGGAAGGTATTTTGTCCTGACATGCATATGAACGCTTAGCGCAGTTGGACTGTACTCCACCAAAAAATGATATAATTTAGCTTTGAACGACTTGCGCTGCACAACGTTTCCGTTTTATGTGGTTTTCGAGTTTGTTCATTCATTATTGTAAATTTTGTTAGGTTCTGAATTGAGAAGCGTCTAACAAGAAAATTTCCTTCGAGGTCTGACTTTGGTCAGTATCTTTCCGCTATATAGGCAATGCTTTAAGAAAAAATTCAAATCCGAAAATGGACTGCGATCATCCTTTTATGAAGAATATATTGCTAACCTGCATTAATATTGCTATTCCATATCTCTGTTTATAAATTCTTGCCATTCTTGGGATTCAACTCGTAGTGGTTGTTTGCTTTCTGTACACGCATGTTTGTCAGGATTTTAAATATGATAAACATATTACCAGACCTTTTCGCGGTGGTGATACATGCCTTTGTCGAAGCACCCCTTTTCACTATCTAAAAATAATCTCGCTTTTCTGTGTAAAACAACGTGAGCACTCTAATTATATCCGGCTGTCGCTAAGATGGTTTGATTGCAATATTCATCGCACATATCTCGGCTCTGCTCTTCACTTTCATTTAGAAATACTTTTTACCTGAAAAAGCGGCATGCCTGCAAAAGAAATACTTACGGTCAAGCTGTACGACTGAATATACCGGGCGTCTCATCGAAAGTTAACCAAAGTTGAAATTTTTTGTTTAGGTATGAAGGTGGCTTTTGCGTTGTAATAATGCCTGCGTTGGGGGACATCAGCTAATTTCTGATAGTAAACTTTCTAACTGTTACAGGCAGGCACCTGGTGGCAATTAGATTTTAAGCCGGTCTTAGTAATGCCCTTATAAGTTTTATAATTTACAGAACGCGAAAACCCTCGATGCTGTGGGCCAACAAATTTTGAATACATAGTTCCAAAATACATGCGCTTTCGAAAAGCATGCAGGTAAAGCAACTTTTCCAGTGCGTGTATCTTGTCGAAATAGCCAAATTTGGTCGGGCCGCAGCGTTAGGGTAATCGCGTTTTCGAAATTCTGAAGAACTGATATGACTATTACTAATGACCGGATACACATCTCTCATTGCAGCCAGGTGTCTAACTGCAACAGTTAAAAAGTTAATAGTCAGAAATTTGTTAAGCGCCTAACTAGTTATGAATGAATGAATGAATGAATGAATGAATGAATGAATGAATGAATGAATGAATGAATGAATGAATGAAAAACTTTATTGAATTCTTTTGGTCAGTTCCGGAGAGTCTCCTTGCAGCTGCGTCTTGGCGCTTGCCGCAGCCGCCGCCGCCGTCGGGGGCTCCTTAGCAAGGGTGGTCCCTCATTCCAGGGCTCCACTGGTCCTGGCCACCTCGCACGCGTGCTGCACCAATGCCCTTTGGGCGGTGAGCTCGCTGCTGGTGAGCAGGCCCTCCCATTGCTCCGCACTCGGGTTAGTCTGTTTGTGGAAGGTGTAATTGTGTTTACACTCCCATGTGACGTGGTAAAGTGTCGGGACGTCCCCGCACCAGGGGCAGCTGTCGCTGTACTGGGTGGGGAACATTTTGCTTAGGACGTGTAAGTTAAAGAAGGTGCCAGTCTGCAGCCTCCTCCAGCTGACCGCTTCTTGCTGTGTGAGGAGTTTGTGGGGCGGGGGGTACTTGAGCCTGCAGCCTCTGTAGTGATTTAGGATGTATGCGTACGTCGGGTCCACCATCGAGGGGTTCTCGAGGTCCTCCGTCAGCAAGGCTCGGTGCGTGATCTCGCGAACCTGGCTGTCAGCCCTCGAGTTGCCCTCGACTCCGGTGTGTGCCGGTACCCAGAAGACCTTTTGCTTCGCTTTGAATCCCGAGGCTCTCGCGCCGAGGAGGATGCGTAGGGCCTCCCTGCAGATCCTTCCTTGCTGATATCGTCTGCAGGCCGTTTTGGAGTCCGTTATTATAATCTGTGGCTTGTTTCTGCGGTAGCCTTCGACCGCTGCAAGCGCCACAGCGATCTCTTCCCCTTCTGCCACCGTACGTCCTCTCGCGGATGCGCAGCTGATCGTGTCGCCCGTGTGGTCTACGACCGCCACCGCCACTCTCGTGATGTTGTTGCGTCTATCCCTCGGATATAGTCCTGCGTCCGTGTACACCGTGTTTTCCTGCGCGGCTAGGTGTCTCTCCACGTATTCTGCTCTTGCTTGTCTTCTGGCCGCGTGTAGGTTGGGGTCTATGTTGCGCGGCAGTGGGCAGATTCTGAGGGTTTGCCGGATTTCGTCCGGAATGTTCTCGTCCGGATCAGCTGTGGTTTCCACTCTGTGGCCAAGTCTTCTCAGGAGTTGCCTGCCTGTTTCTGTAAGTTCTAGTCGTTCTAGCTGTGCGTTCAGCTGGGCCGCCGCCAACTCCTCGAAGGTGTTGTGGACTCCCAGCTGTAGTAGCTTGTCGTTCGGGGTGTTTCTCGGTAGGTTTAGTGAGGTCTTAATGTCTATAATGTAAACAGCGCGATAAAAATTAAAATGCAAATTCGCAATGTACATTGCGAATTTCATTTAGCTGCCTCTGCTCTCAACCAACACTGACGCGTGCTCTTATGTCCTGGAGTCTAGATAAAAAAAAGTGATGCTAGACCAGCAGCGCTTAGAAGCATTGAGAGTTCCGTTTTGCTCTTTGTGACGAATTTGTCATGTGCTGATGTGAACACATATTTTGTTCTCTCACATGCTTTAAGAATACTGCCATCACACGCACCGGGTATTGCTAGATATACTGCTGAAATTTTACATAGCTGAGTTGTTATAAACGGCGAGTCAGAGGTGAAACTCTGCAAGCAATTGATCCCATACGGCGGAGCGAGTTCCGTTGCGCCAGGTATTTGGGCAGACTTCTCAGACAGAGGGTACTATACTTAGTCCAAGGTTTCACTCCCCAGCGACGTTGTTATGCGCGCGGATCTCAGCAAGCGGGGCAGTGCCAAGTACGATTTACGTAAATACGACGCGCGCGCGCGCGCACACACACACACACACGCACACGCACGCACACGAATTGACACGTCATTTGCAGTTATTTTCGTGGCCAATTGCGGCTAAGACCAATTGCCCGAATCGATGGCATTCACGTAGAGCATCCGCCTCGCATTCGGGAGGTGCTCGGTTCAATTTCCAGTGTCGCCAGTGACCCACCGGTTTTCGAATGGGCACAAGATTCCCCAAGCCTGGCGCTTGGCTCTTGTGGGGTAAAATGCAGTTGGCAAAAGGACCTTTGGACCAGTGGTTGTCTCGCACGTAATGAACTGGGAGGAAAACGGCAGTGGACAGTGGGCGAAGGACAGGGACGTGGATGAGGAGCGAAGACGTTGCAGCTCTCGATCATTGCGCTGTGCAGCCACTAGCTTATTCATGTTTACTGGTGATTCGGACGCTATGGCACTAACTCGGGAAAGCGCATCAGCAGCAGCATTATTGGGCCATGGACGTGACGGAGATCCACTGTACACTCGAAGATAAAACACAGTTAACGGATCTCGCGTGCAGTGTAGGTGCTGTGGTTCCTTTGGAACGCTAACGTCAAGGGCTTGTGGTCCGTGATGACGTGAAAGTCCCGGCCCTACAGGAGGTGGCGAAAGTGCTTGATGGCGAGGTACACAGCGAACAATTCTCGACCGAAGGCGCTGTATTTAGTCTCAGGTGGCTTCAGCTTTTGGGACAAAAACCGAGGGGCTGCCAACTAGAGACGTGCTGCTTGAGAACTGCGCCGACGGCAATGCTCGAGGCGTCGGTGACGAGGCGCAGTGGAGCATCAGGAGCTGGATGTATTGGCAAAGTCGCGTCTGCGAGCGCCTTCTTGGCAGCAGCAAATGCAGTGGCAGCGTCCTCATTCAACTCAAGTGGTGCAGCAGAATCTTTTTTCTTAGCCAAAAGATCAGTCAGAGGCTTCAGGAAAGGGGCGCACTTCGGGAGAAAGCGGCGATGAAAGTTCCGGAGGCCCAAGAATTCTCTGAGCTTCTTGAGTGACGTGGGGGCGGGAAAATATTGAATGGATTTGACTTTGCTCTCTAGAGGCTGAATTCCCTGTGTAGTGACAAGGTGGCCGAGGAACTCAATTGTAGCGACGCCAAAGAGGCACTTGTTCGGGTTGATTACGAGCCCATATTCATCCTGTCGGTGGAAGAGGGCGCGCAGACGAGCTTCATGCTCAGGACCGGATGAACTTGCTACGAGGAGATCATCGATGTAAGCGAACACGAAGTCGAGGCCTCGCGTAACCTCGTTTATAGCTCGCTGAAAAGTCTGTGCGGCGTTGCGCAAGCCAAAAGGCATCCGCACGTACTCAAAGAGGCCGAACGGTGTGGTAATGGCCGTCTTCGGAATATCAGCGGGCTCCGCAGGAATTTGATGATAAGCCTTCACTATGTCAATTTTAGAGAAGATCGTGCATCCAGCCAGATTTGATGTTAAGTCCTGTATGTGGGGAAGTGGATAGTGGTCTGGTAAAGTGTGAGCATTGAGGGCGCGGTAATTTCCACATGGTCTCCAGTCGCCCGGATCTTTCTTTGGCACCATGTGGAGTGGCGATGCCCAGTTGCTGGAGGAAGGGCGTACTATGCCGAGCTCCAGCATGTGTTCGAACTCGCGGCGAGCGATAGCGAGGCGTTCTCCCGACAAACGGCGAGGGCGAGCAAACACCGGAGGTCCCAGAGTCACGATGTGGTGAGTGATCGAGTGCTTCACCGGTGACTCTCTGGTATGCAGCTTTGTGAGGTTGGGAAAATCAGCCAGAACTTTCGCATTCGGCGAAACAGGGACGAGAGTGCGAAGCCCCATCGCCGCAGTGTTGGAGAATACGCCGGCCGTTGACGAATAGGTGCGTGCTGAGGTCTATGAGGCGATGAGTTTGCATGTCGACGGCTAGGTATGAAGAAACTGAGGAAGACCGCGCCGAGAACAGCTTGCGAGACGTCAGCGATAATGAAGATCCAGCGAAACGTGCGGTGAAGTCCGAGGTTAAGCGTCAGGGACGGTTGGCCGTATGTGCGAATGGGGAATGGAAGTTATTTATCGCTTGGAGCGGGGAGGCCTGTTCGTTGCGACGGCGATCTGCCCAAGAGGCCGCTATGACGCTGACTTGTGCTCCCGTTTCGACCAGGAAACGAGTGCCAGTAATCTTGCACGAGACGTAAAAGAGGCGGCATGTCCGTCCACCAGCACCACTTGCCACCGTCGGTGCCCGGTCGCAAGGCTTCCCGACCAAGAGCACGGGTGTGTGCACTTGAGGGCAGAGCTGCCGAAAATACGGTGGTACCAGCAGACAGCCTAGGGCGAGGTGGCTGGCCGCGCGTCGTATGGTTGGGATTCCGGGGAGCGGCGGCGTGGCCTGAACCCAAGCGGAGAACGGCGCGGCAAAGGCGCGAGGACATCGAGCCGCCTGGCAAGAGCATCAAGTCGACATTCGATGCTGGCAAGCTGGGAATTTGCGGCAGTAGTTGGAGGCGGACTGACCACCGAGCTGACGTTGGGGAGCCGTGAGTAGTCCGCAACACGGTCAGCGAGTTCAGCGAGCTTGTCTAATGAAACATCACCCCCAGCTGCGAGGATGGGGACCATGTGTTGGGGAAGACGCTGAAGGAAAAACTCACGCAGAAGCGGGTCGTGCTGAGCAGCGGAGTCTCCCAGAAGCTGGCGCATGCGACGGAAGAGCGGCGAAGGGCGGCTTTCACCAAGCTGTGTATAGCGCTGAGGAGCTGCTGGAGTTTGCTGCGCTCGGACGCTGACTTGCGGTCGATGATAGCCGCCTTCAACGTGTCGAAGGGTCGAGCCGAGTCCGGGGAGCTGATAACGTCCACTATGACCTCAGCGACGTCAGAAGACAAGGACGACACGAGCTGGAGGAACTTGGTCTCCTGGCTGGTGATACGTCGCAGCTGGAAATGCGCCTCAACCTGCTGGAGCCAGGCGCGGGGGTTATTGGGCCAAAATGGCGGTAGGTTGACTGGCTGGGACGCGGCCACCAAAGCACCGAGAGGCTAAGCGTTCTGGGGCGTGTCGCCGCCGGTAGGTAGGGCGGAAGAGCCAGCGCAATCCATGGAGGATGGGGTTGCGTGTTCGACGCCGGGTCGTGAAATCTGTCGGAGCTAAGGCGGGGAAGAACCAGCTCCGACAGCGTTGAGGTTCGAACTGTTTATTTGCGCGGCTCGGGCGGCGGCGGCCATGCCCTACTTCCTGTTTCTTGTCCGGCGCCGCGTGCCATGGCCTGCGAGCCCATCGCGGCGCGAGGGGCGCTACATACCCATTGTTACCGATGGGTGTCCGCCGGTGGGTATGTGCCTATAGCACAATTATGGTTGCGAGAAAACGGCCCGCTTGATAATTTAAACAAGGTTTCGGATGTTTAGGATCACTTTGCCTTCTTCACTGTATGATATTTGTGCCCGTGTCGCAAAGCGAATTTAAGTGAATGCTTTTTTGCGCTCTTTTTTTGTTTTCTTGGTCAAAAGGTGGACGTCACTATTTTTAACACTTGATGACGGTCCGTGCGAGCTCTGCCTTGACAGGCTGTTGAACTTTATTGACTTTATTTGGTCAAGAGAAATCGACACTAGTGAGCATGCATGCTGCTGCTATTGTTATTCTTGAGCCTTATAAACGATATCCATTCGCATGCTAACATTGAGATTACGAAAGGCAAGTGATATAAAAGGAAGCTGCATGATATAGCACAAGTGGCGCATGGAAGATAATGAACGAGTTAAAAGTTTGATATATGATGTGAACACGAAGAGTTTAATGCAAAAAACAACCATGTAGACTGTTTATTCTAGGCGCCAACTGTTTGCTTTAAGCGTCCGTTTTGCAACTCATGCAGCTCTTAAACATTTTTGGGATGTGATTTGTGCAGTTGTTGGCATATCTGCTGTAATTAGCATGCAAAAAAATTCACTGTTATGAGAGCTAGCTTGTATCTGTTTGCACGCCATTCTCATAACGTCTGCCCCTTCTTCTTTGTTTTGCGTTTCGGCGCTTCAGTAGACATAACCATGGGTCCGAACAGCCACCTGTCAATTTGTTTTTTCGAAATAAAAATGCGGAAAAATAGTCATTATTGCTAGAAATTTGGTTTCGCAGAGAAGTGTCTTTTTGCTTTTCAGCAACCATAACTTTGGCAGATGCAGCCATGTTTTTAGACAGGTGCTGCCAGGAGAATAAATGAATCAAAACAAGCTTTTTCCCCAATTTTACATAAATATTTCGCGATCTAAATTCTCCACAGCACTGCTAAACAATGCAAGGCTAATTTATTTCACGTGGGGATTCATGTAGCCCCTGTAGTTCTCTCTTCTGGTTTTCGTTGTGCTATAGCAGGTGGCGGTGAAAGTGTATTTGCTCTCAACGTAAATCACAGATAACACTGTATGCAAATGCGAGCAGATCTATGGTCATCTGAACATTCAGCTCGGTGTCATCTTTGACACCCGAGTATATGTATGGCCCAGCAATGCATTAACGGAAATTTACGCTTCTTGCAAGGGGTTCTTTTGATCCAGTTCAGTGATGCCCCAACATGCCTACACGCAATGTTAGGACGCTGAACATCCAGCGGAGTTGGGCGTCTCTGTCGTGCAGCGACGCCGAGGAGTGAATCCATCAATTAGGTCGGTACTCGCGAGCTGTCTGTACGTGTTCCAGATACATGTATGTGGAGCTTTGTATTCCATTTCAAGCCTTTTATCCCTCGTTTAACTGGGACGTTGCTCCACATATTTGCTTACTTTTCTGTCTTGAATATCGACTAATGTCTGCCTCACGAGCTGTGTTGCTGCAATGCGCCATTTTTCATGCGCTACCGCAACGCTGCCTTTTCGTAGACACAATTTCAGCATTAACGATTTTGTTTTGCTGCGCTCTTCGCAAGGGTCGGCTACCGTGATGTCTGACTTTGCTGTGGCTCAAGGCGACGGTATTCGGCTTCTGAGCCCGAGATTGAGTGACATCCGTGGCAGTCACACTGCAGTTGAAGCAAAAGTAAAAAACTCCGGGCCACTGAGATTTTCGTTGATCCCATATGCTCGATAATAACAGGGAGTCCTCCACTAGCAAGTGTTTCATAGTCCACAGTGTGGCCTTGACGCGTAACCTTACAAAAATTTCTTTAAACAGTATATAGACTACATGTCCATAAACTTCTCTCTTTAAAGTGTTATAGACTCTCTATAGACAAACCCTAGAGAACTGTCTATAGACAATACAAATTCTATAGACAGTCTATAGACAATCTATAGATTTAGGGCATACACTTTAGTAGACTTATGTCTATAGACAGGCAACAGACTATGAATAAACAAAAGTGACATCTTTTAGGAAAAAGATAGTCTATAAGAAGTCTATAGACTGTCTATAGACCATTTTTGTAAGGGTATGGAACCTACCAATATCTAATACTAATTTTCCCGTCGCAGGCTGGCGCTGTTCGAGCGCCAAGAGGACTGCCACAACCTGTGTGTGGCCGGAAATCCTGTGGCTCGGCACCCAGCCTGCAGCGAGACCCCCGTGGAGCACGTTTGCACGTCGCTTCACATGGTCTATCCGGTGCTGGCCCGGCCGGTCCAGAAAAGGTCCGGCTACCCGCAGACCGTGTGCAGTCGCGTACCAAACTTGAGGGATAACTGAACGCAGACTGTTGCATCTGGGTTGCAAGCCCCAAGGGTAGCGTTGGCCTGGCGGCCTGGGGCAAAGCTGGAAACATCCGAAGGTCCCGGCAAAGGATGAGTCGACTGGCAACAGAACAACTTGTTTATTCTGGCATCGCAAAAGAGCAGCCGGTCAGGGCGACCACGTTACTCGAAGGAAGGAATCGAAGGCTCTCCTTGGCGTCCGGGGCAGCCCCCTTTATACCCTCGGAGTCGAGGGCAAGAGGGAACGGCTTGGGAAGAGTCATCCGATACGGCGACGCTTGAACATGTTCAGGCGTGACGGGCGCGTCCGCCTGGCCGGCGCCGGTCAGACCTCCTCGCCTCCCAGTTGCGGAGCTTCTCTCCCCGGCTGCCGCGCTTTGACAAGCGTGGGCACCAGCATGCACACACACACACACGCACGCACGACGACACGAGGCACTGAAACCTGCCTGGACGCGCTTGGCGGGAGACGATGCGGCCGCGATGAACGAAGCCGCGGCGTCCGTTGCATCCGCGCCGGCTATACCGCGCGTTGTAGGCGAGACGTAACAGACCGCCCCGCCGGGAGAAGGAGATCCCGATGGTCAGGGGACTGCATCCGCTGTCCAGAGGGATGTCGCTCGATGATGCTTGTAAACGAAACCGGTCGTCCCTCGACGTTGCTTGAGCGCAGCGCACAGAGAAGGCCTCGTTCTCAGGTTCAGGATCACACAGGGCACTGCAAAGTCACTTCAGGAGAGTTGCCATTTTTGTGCTCGTTCCCAGCAAGCGTTAGAACTACGCCGAAACGCAACCGCTCAGTCAGCAAGCACGAGACAACCCTCACTAAGTTCTGCCAGGCTCTTTCCCCTTTTATACTACTGCCTAGTTCCATACAGTAGTCAAGCAGCACTCAGAACGCGTCCACAAATTGGAAAATTGCACAAGAAAGCACATAATCACTTTGAAACACTAAACAAAAGCAATATGTTAAAAATCCTGCCTCAGGAAGAAAACATCAGTAACCAACAACTTTGAGGCGGATTCCTACGTTAGGGGCTTCGACTTAAGCCATCGGCGTTACCGTTGAGACTCCCCTTTTTGTAACGCACCTCAAAGGAATATTGTTGCAAAGCGAGGCTCCAGCGCAGGAGGCGGCCATTTTTGGGAGATATGGTCTGCAGCCATTGGAGAGGGCAGTGATCCGTCTCAATGATAAACCTCGAGCCGGCTAGGTAGCATGACAATTTCTGAACGGCCCACACGAGACACGCACACTCTTTCTCGGTGGCGCTGTACGCCTGCTCACGACAGGTCAGCTTACGACTAGCATACAGGACGGGGTGTTCCACTTCTCCATTGTCCCTTTGGCACAGTACAACGCCCATGCCTCGCTCACTAGCATCGCACTGAACAACGAACCCTTTTGTGTAGTCTGGCGATCGTAGCACAGGCTGGCTTGTTAGGGCGCTCTTTAGGGCGCTAAAAGCTCTCTCCTTTGTCTCGCTCCAGACGACTGTTTGGGGCTCTGTTTTTCTTAGAGCATCCGTCAGGGGAGCCGCGATATCGGAGTACCTGGGGATGTACCTCTGATAGTAGCCGGCGACACCTAAGAACGACCGAATATCGGTCTTCGTGCGCGGTTGCGGGAAGTCTCGCACAGCGGCCACCTTTATTTCAGAGGGGCGGCGACGACCCTGTCCAATCACGTGACCGAGGTAGACAACCTCGGCCTGTGCTAATTGGCACTTGGGAGCCTTGACTGTCAAGCCCGCTTCGCGCAGGCGGGTTAGCACTGCCCGCAAGTGTGCCATATGCTCAGACCAGGATGCGGAGAATATCGCTACGTCGTCTAAATACGGTAAAGCAAATTCTTCCTGTCCCCGCAACACTTTGTCCATGAGGCTTGAAAAGCAGTATGGCGCGTTCTTCAAACCAAAACTCAAAACTTTAGGACGGAATGTTCCCATTGGTGAAATGAACGCCGCATACCTACTAGCCTCTTCTGTAAGTGGAACCTGCCAATAACCCCTGACAAGATCTAGGGTGGAAATAAACTGAGCGCTACTAACTTTCTCAAGGCGCTCCTCGATGTTAGGGATCGGATAAATTTGATCCTTAGTGATGGAATTGAGCCTGCGGTAGTCGACGCAAGGACGAGGTTCCTTGCCAGGTACCTCAACTAAAATCAAGGGGGAGGTATAATCACTCTCACCCGCCTCAATAACACCGAGCTGTAGCATTTTCTTTACCTCAGCCTCCATAATATCGCGCTGGCGGGGTGACACCCGGTACGCCTTGGATCGTACTGGCTCTGGGGAGGTAAGTTCTATATCATGAGTAAGGACAGAAGTCCTACCAGGCCTCTCAGAGAACTGACCTTGAAACTCTTGTAAGAGTTGGTGAAGTTCGGTTTTCTGCTCAGGCGACAGCGGTACTTTACTGAGTAAGTCACTAATGACCTGATCAGTGTCTTCCCTGTTCGTCACTGAGCCTAGTCCCGGAAGCTCGACCGGAAGCTCTTCGGGAACGTTTACCATCATACACACCACTGCTTCCCGTTGTCTATAGGGTTTGAGCAGATTACAGTGGTAAACTTGCTGTGCTTTCCGCTTTCCTGGCAGACTCACCACGTAGTTAACATCCGACAGTTTTTGAACAATCCGTGCTGGGCCCTCCCACTGCACGTCGAGTTTGTTTTTTAGCGATGTGCGCAATACCATTACCTCATCGCCCACCTCAAAACGACGGGCCCTGGCTGTCCGATCATAATAAACCTTGGCCCTCTGCTGGGCCTTTGCCATTGCTTCACCTGACAACTCCTGTGCC